>NC_048601.1:19789250-19994966 GCF_003668045.3 Cricetulus griseus
CTGGTGTGCCCAGAAGAGGGCACGGAATATTCACACACTTCTCTCTACTTGTCCCTCTTCCCATGGCCCACAAAACTTCATCAGCACCCTTGGCCATGTTCTTTACACCAGCCAGTAGCTTTCCTGAATTCTGGGGGCTGCTCAGGGGAACTCATCAAAGCTGAGGAGGACATTGGAGGGACTTTAACTTTCATCAGGTGGATCAGGGCAAAGGAAAGGCAAGCAGCATTTGTGCCCTCCACTGTGAGTCTTAGGCTATTTGCAGGTGGGTAGATGGTGTCAGATCTGAAATGCATTGGAGCACTCCAGCTGCTGTCTGCAGCGACACCACTGCCTCCTGGCAGGAGAAATATCCCTTTCTTTCCCCAAGGGTACAGACTCATGTGCTGGCCTTTGTGACTGGTATGGAAGCAGAGGAAAGTAGATTGTTTCCCAAGAAGGTGGTAGGGAGTGATTGTAGCCACCAGCCCTCTCACACTGAATGGATCTGCTCAGGGCTCCAGGGCACAAGTTAACACAGACCCCCTGCAAGTCAGAGCAGGAGAGTGATAAAGAAACCATCAAATCCAAGCCCCACATCCCAGCAGGAGAGGGAACCAAAGTCCAAATAGTTAAGGAGATTTGCCTAGTGTCACAACTTGGTAGTGACAGAGAGTAGGGCCCAGGTCCTCAGTTCCCAGCCTCTCATTGTTTCAGGAACGAAAGTGTCCACTGGTCACTCTCAGCCAAAAGCATAGGGATGAATTTTATTTCCCAGATCAGGAAGGCAAGAGCTTTCCTGATGCATCAAGACAGTTCATTTGCAGCAGCCTTTCATAGCTCTGGGGATTGATTTCACTGGGGCAATGAAGAATGACGGAGGGACTGCAGTCACACATCCTGGGTTCAGGGGGTCTGGGCTCTTGGATGGAGAAGGCTGAAACTCAGCATGTTGATCATATACAGCAGAGCAGGGAGGCAGGTCTCAGGGTGTATGCTTTACAGCTGAACAAGGTGGTGGGTCCAGTGGATCTCAGTGGAGTAGTCTCTGTTGGGGAGAAGTCCTCATGCCATAAACAGCCAGGGGAGAGAGCTATGCTGGACATTTTCTGCACACACTGTTAACATTTGTACTTGGGCTGGAGGAAGACCCTGCCATCTCCCTGAGCCTCACCTGGGGATGACTTTGCCATTCATATGGGCCTGAGGCATCGGTCCTTGATAGGGCCATGCTCTCGCCTAATGATGCTCATTTACCCAGGGCTTCATTTCCCCATTCTTATGTCTTAGGTGCCTAGGATGGATCTTTACACTTAGTCTAGAGGCATCTCATGGCAATGCTCGCCAATAGAATGTCAGGATGATACTTGGGAAGGTCACAGCAGCCACTGTGCCCAACAAGTCAAAAGGAATGCTTCAACAGGCTAAAGGGCTTAAAGCCTTGAAACTTAGTAAGGACGTTTTTGCAGTATTGGTGGAGCTATCAATCTGATCTGAAGCTTTTTGCTTTTCCACGATGTACCTGTGTAATTGGATCATACCCTCACTATTATGACTGTGGGTCCAAGAACCCAGTAGGTGGGTCCCAATTAATTCCTGATTCTCCTGTCTAAATCATAGGGCTATAACCCACCCCGAATACTTGAATGGAACCTCCAAGGAATAGAGGATGGTTACAATAGTACCCCCTCCCCAAATGAAAGGAGTCATTAGTATAACAGGCATATAAGGATGTGATCAAGCCACTGGTTTAAAAAACACAGGCTCAGCAAGGCTTCTTCCTAACCTGTCTTGCCTGCATGGATATAATTATGAGTGTAGTCACAGGATTATTTGGGTATTGTTGTTCAGAAACTGGGCAGCACATAAATCTTCTAAGATTTTCAGCTTCGGTTACTAGTGTCCTCTGACCACAGAGCCACTCCAGAGTGTCTGAAGATGACCTGTGCCTCATGCTAACACCAAAATGCACATCCCTGAGTGGAAATTTAGGATGCAAATGAGACATTCAATGCATGAAGCCGTAGCTAGAGCAACATACAAACAGGTAGCTGATCTACAGGAATGTCCATGCTATGATGCCCACCCTTTATGCATCAGCCCCTTTGAGCTGTTAAATCTTTTCCCCTGCATTGATCCATTTCCTCCTTTGGAAGTGTGTCTTCTCCTAATTAGGCATGCCTACTTCTGCTGCAATGGGGTATCTCTTTGGTCAGTGACACAAGGTCCTCAAATCCCTTAAGATAACTCCTGATATCCACTGAATCAACCTGTCCCCCGTGAATACGACCTTATCTGGAAACAAGCTCTCTGTCAATGTAATTTCACCGTTCATCTTGAGACGCAAGTGGTCTGTATGATATGGGAACAAGTACTCTTCTGAAAAAAACCCACAGCAGAGTGACAGAGGGGAGACCCAGAGAAGAGAGAAGTACCAGTTGTGGACCTCCGGGCCATCAGGAGCTGCAAGATGCAAGGAAGGGATCTCCCTATAGCCAAGGTAACATGGCCATAGTGGTGTTTTGATTTCAAAAGTCTGGTATCCAGAGATGTCAGAGTATGGGTGTTTTTGCTGAAGCTCCCGAAGCTGTGAGATGTTGAGATGACTCTCCAGGAATGAGAGTGAACCATGGTGCTGCCAGCCTCCCTCAGCCTGCAGCTCTTCCTTCATAGAGCTCGGCACATCCTTGCCATCCATCCAGAAGCCACTGTTAGCTAGTAAACAGTGTTCCTCCATGATTTCTGCTTCAGTTCCTGCCTCCAGGTCCTTGCCTTGAGTTCCTGTCCTGATTTTTTTTCTCAGTGATGGACAGTGACCTGGAAGTGTAAGCTGAAATAAACCCTTTCTTCTCCAAGCCACTTTTGGTCAGTATTTTATTATAAAAAATAGAAAGTAACTAAGACCTATGGCCTTATTTAGCATTCTTATGGGACTCAGCTACCAGTTAGGTAGCACACACGCACACACACACACACACACACACACACACACACACACACACACACAAACACGTGCACGCACATGAATGTGTAGGAGAAACTGCTGGCCCGCCTACCAAGCTGCAGTCGCCCTGTCCAAACCAGCAGGCATGAGAATGCACAGCAGGCACTTCCTCCCTGAGCCAAGCCTGCCACTATGACCAGAGACTGCTGACACAGAGACACCTGACTGGAGATGCCAATGAGGGAAGGACAACACAACAGAGTCAGCTGCCTGAGCCAATGGGACCTTGGAAGGGAGTATACATGCAAGCCTGATTTCCTCAACAAACTGAGTTGGCTTTTGCTACTTTGGGAGTTGGTGTTATTGACCCCATGTCTTCTTACCCCTTCCCCAAGGTGTGTTTGTTCAGGGTCTCCCACATCATGGATGTACTACCTTGGTGAGCTAGGCCCTCTCGTCAACTAACAATTAAGAAAATGCTGTATAGACATGCCCACAGGCCAACTGGGTAAAGACAGTTCTTCAGCTGGGGTTCCCTTTTCCCAGATGTTGACACCCAAGATTAGCCACCACTGTCACCTACCTACCTACTGCTTGCTGTGAACTGGATATAAATCTGCTTCACGGGCACTGAATCACTGGAAACCTAAGAGGGTGTTGTGTGCATTGTCCTGATGACAGGGAGGATAGAGGCACAGAGAAAGCAAGTAAATTTGTACAGTGTCTACCAGGAGGGATGCTGGGCTCCAGGCTCTCTGCAGACGTAATTCAGTTAATCATCTTGAGCTGTAATTGCCTACATTGTGGGGGGACAAGTATCCTGCTAGAGTGGACTGAGGAAGTTAGGGAGAGACAGGAGAGATGGAGACAGAGATGGGAGCATTGACTGTGGACATCTGAGCATCAGGGGCTGGAAAAGGTGGGTCATTTGGGGTGGGAGCCCAGCATCTGTCTGTGATGCTATGCCCTCCACTCTGGGGTACCATTGCTGCTTGTGGTGGAGACACAGCAAGCACAGAGTCATCTTGTATGCCGGGGACTACTCAGAGCCTCACAACTACCCTGAAAGTGGGGGCTACCATAGGTGAGAAAGTGGAGGCCCAGAGAACCCAGAAGAACCCCTCAGACCTGCACCCTGCTACCTGCTTTAGATATCTCCTAGGTATCCTTATTGGAAAGCAGAATTGGCTTGTAGTTTCCAAAATCTCAGTTCATTGTCTTGCCTGCTCCTGCCAAGCAGCAGTCTGGGGCAAGCCTGCCACAGGGTGGGGCGGGTCAGCTGAGTTATACTCACGGAGGAGGACTAAATGCTTCTCTTAGGTTCCATTGCACCTCTTTGCTGTGTTCTTTGCTCCCAGATGGAAAGTGTCTCTAATGGCAAAGTGGCTTGTGTGTGTGTGTAATTCCATCACTCAGAAAGCAGAGGCTATAGGATCAGGAACTTGAGCCTGTCCAGGTCATACAGGGAGCTTAAGGGAAGCCTGTCCCACCCCCAGCCCCTAAACTATGCCAAAGGTCCATTCTAGAGTTGGCTTTTTTTCCTACAGTTGTTGACACCTTATACAAACCAGCAGATGGCTTACATCAGTGGTTTTCACCCTTCCTAGTGCTTCAACCCTTGAATAGAGTTCCTCGTGCTGTGGTGACCACGCCCCCCCTCACCACAAAATTATTGCATCACCACTTCAGAACCATAATTTTGCTACTGGTATGAGTTGTAATATAAACATATGACATGCAGGACATCTGGTGTGAGACCGCCCAAAGGGGGCATGACCCATAGGTTGAGAACTATTTGGCTTAGAGTCTCTTCTGTGCCATTCTCTTTCAGATGCTTGTGCATACATCTGAGTGTAAGGACAGCCCAGTGTGAGCTCTACAAAGGGTGACTTGAGGTATGTCAGGTCAGGAAGGGAGGTGGCAGATTGGTGTGCTGTCATGCCATGTATGCTGATGCTGGGGCTTCATGAAGGCAGCAGTTTGCCTCTGATGACGGAACACCTTCCACCATTCCCATGACACATTTGCCTTTACGGGGGTCATCACATTCCCCTTTAAGTCTCCTGTGACCACCCACAAGATATCCAGGTTTTGCTGCCCTGACCATCTGAGCTTCCAGTTTTAAAAAATACCCAGTTTCCAGCAAAAACAAACAAACAAAAAGTAAACAAACCAAAACACATTGTAAGGTTTTAATAAAGGATCTGTAAAGTGAGTGCTGCAGACAGGGCTCTGGCTGTCTTTAAAGTCTGACTTTTCCAGTATTGAGAAGTGAGACTGAAAGGGCGGGGCTTGTTTCCAAAGACTTTCTGATCTGCAGAGATTCCCAGGAAGGGCAGAAGAACCAGCAGGTGAACGAGCATAGACTTCTCTGTTTATACTCCAATGTGCTTATGGGAAAAGGAATGGCAGTGGTGACAATAGGCAGTTGGGAATAAGGACAATGGAGTCAGCTAATAACTGTCATCATATACCGTTTGTAAAGGGCACATCATGGCTGCCATGATGCTGTGAGACACTATTCCAAGAGAGATGCAAACAAATGCCCCTTCACACCAGATAAGGAGTCCACAAATCAAAGTAGCAATACTACCCAAGTCCAATTTGGTGAATCATTGAGTTTATTTGGGTTAGTTACAGGAGTAGGAAGAGCGGTTAATTACAGGAACAGGAACAACTCAAAGGCAGCTGTGTCACTGAAGGTCAGACTGAACTTAGAGCTCTCTGCTCACTTTGCTGGCAGCTTGACAGGTTGGAGAGCCTTTTCCCCTTGGGAGTTCTTACTGCTTATATAACTAGGTGAGGTGGGGTGGGGTGGGTCAATCTGGTTTCAGGGACTTCCTGAGACTTCTGAGTTGGTTGCTTCCTGACACTGAAGGAGGATCCTAGGAGAACTTTCTGAATCTTAAGGAGTTTCCTTCTGAGATGGAATGTTTCAGCCTGGATAAGATTGCTGCACAACAACCATACAGTAGGTAGTATGTCTTTGCATTTTGCTGATAACCATCCAAGAGGTTAGGGAACTCCCGAAGCTCCTCTTGGAGGTGAGGGTGGGACTGCATCTCCACATGCAGAAGGTTTGCTTCCAGAAGCCGGTAGTGTTTCATCATCATCTGTTCCCATGGTTTCCACACCTACCTGCTCCTCATGCATTCTTCATGGCTCATACAGTAATGAGCTCTCCTGTCTCCTAAGACACATCAAGGTCCTCTTTTCACAAGACATTATAGACAGTGCACTGAAAAGGCAACAGCTAGAGCTTTCTGCCATAGAATTCATGAGAAACAGTCCCAGAGTATGTCTGGTAAGAAGACAGTAAGGGAGCAGAGGAAGCTAGAAAATTGGGCTGGTTCAGGCAATGAAGGAGATTAGAACTTGAGTGTGCCTGGGAGGTCATCAGGAACCATAAGAAGCTACTGAGCAGAAAAATAGCAAGACCAGGGGGCTGGAGAGATGGCTCAGAGGCTAAGAGCACTGACTGCTCTTCCAGAGGTCCTGAGTTCAATTCCCAGCAGCCACATGGTGGCTACAACCATCCTTTATGAGATCTGGACCCTCTTCTGGTGTGCAGATATACATGGAAGCAGAATGTTGTATACATAATAAATAAATAAAATCTTTAAAAAATAGCAAGACCAGATTTGGGCAACAGAATGGAATCTTCAGTAAAAAGGGCTGGATGGGACAATCTTACCCACGTTCCTTCCTGCCACACAACCAGGAGTGTGTTCTCTTCCTCCCACAAAGAATCAGTGTGCACTTGTGGTTAGAAGGCCACACACTTCCCTCATTCACCCTTCAAAAATCGATCTAGCTATACCATTCCTGGGTATGCACCTGGAGGACTCTAAGTCAGCATGCCACAGAGACATTTGTACATCCATGTTTACTGCAGTGCTCTCCTCAGTAGCTAAAAGTTGGAGCTGACCTGGATGACCATTTCAGATGAATGCATAAGGAACTGTAATCTGTATGGACAGTGGTGGTCTCTGAGATGTAAAGAAAAGGGAAGTAATGATATTTGCAGGAAAATAAATGGGCTGTGTTATGGAAAACAAACCCGATTCTAATAGACAGAATTCATATTCAGAATCTAGATTTACAAATCTAGATTCTGAATATGAATTGTATGCTATTCTGAATATGAATATATGAAATATATGTGAGGTGTGTATACATACACATATATATTTCATATATATGCATATATATCAATGTGGAAAGGGAGTTATTGGTAAGGGGAAGAGGGAGAGCGAGAGTCTACATGTCTAAAATGTCACAATGAAACTTACGTTGTATACTAATTTTAAATGTAAGTGAAAGAGGGAGTCTCTCTACTTACCCAGCAGGAAGCTGAGATCATGTCAGGGACTCATGCCATTTTGGCTTTTGTCCTAGTTTAATTTCTGTGGCTGTGAGAAAATACCCCTGTAAAAGCAACTTAGAAGATAAAAGACTTATTTTAACTCACAATTCCATGTTACATTCTTCATGGCAAGGAGGTCATGCCAGCAGGAACTTAAATCTGTGAATCAGTTCGTATCTACTGTCAAGAGCACACAAATGAACTCATGCTTTCTCGGTGTTCAGCTCGCTTTTCCACTATTACACAGCCCAGGGCCCAAACCCAGGGAATAGTGGTACCGTGGTAGGCTGTGTCTTCCCCATCAGTTAATGCAATCAGGCCCCCGCAGACATGCCCACAGAACAGTCTGATCTACAGAATCCATCTGAGACCCACTTCCCCTTGTGGGTCTGGGTACTGCATGCTGACAACTAACACTAACTACCACAGTTTTCCAAAGCACAGAGGTGAGGGACCAGTGGGTGTCGGTGAATGTACATCCTCTGGGTTAGAAGCCCTCATCTGAAGCCTTTGCAAGTCTCCCTTGTGAATACTCCCACTGTAAGCTATTTTAAGGTCCCAGCATGATGTCACCTGGGTTGCAAACTTCCTGAAAGTTTATCATTTAGTTCCAGGAAGCCAGCACAAGTTGGCCCCAGCATGCCTTAGTGTGCCACACGATGGCACACAGGCCTATGTTCCTACAGGCAGGCAGAAGCTCCCAGAAGGCTTTGAAAATAGAGGCAGGAATACATGTCCAGGTCACAGCTGCCCCCCTGTGACACATGGGAGTCAAATGAAGCCACGGGAGCAGCATTTTTGGCTCCATGGCTCCGTGTTTCTGGAGGTTCTGTTTTACAAGCAAAATTCCATCTCTGTCTGGCCCCTCTCCCAAAGAGAAGTGGCAGCAACATTTTTTTCTGACTTCAAAAAGGATTTGTTCGTTTTTATTTTTGTGTCTGTATGTTCCACCTGCATGCGTGTATGCATTGCTTGAAGAACCCAGAAGAAGGCATTGGCTCACCTGGAACTGGAGTTCCAGATGGTTGTGAGCTGGCTGGTGGGTGCTGGGTCCTCTGCAAGAGCAGCAAATGCTCTTAACTACTGCTCTGTCTCTGACTTTTAAAACACACATGTCAACCAAAACCTCCTTCTGGCACTAAAAATGTCATGTGATGTCTACCGGGTACAGATCCCTGCAGTGATGGGCAGATTCTGGGGACTTGAGACTGAGAGTCTGCAGGGAGGTTATGCACCATTTTAATTTCCACGGCATGCAGATTCCCTTGACCACTCATTCAGTGATTGATTTAGTCACTCAGTTGACATGAGCGGAGCCCAGATGTTGAGGTGACAGGCTATAGAAGAGCGATGTCCTCAGGTACTGAGAAGTAACTGAGGTTTTAAGGGAAATCGCCCTGGTTTCAGCACCCTCAGGCTAAGCCCTGTCACTCATTCTCAGCATGCCAGCTAAGGAATCAAGCGAGCAGGCCATGGTGGTATATACTTGTGATCCTAGCCCTTGAGGCGGGAAGGCAGGAGGTTCCAGGCCAGTTCAGCTTGAGGCCATTCTGGGCTTCATTAGACACTGTTTCAAACAACATCATCCAAACCAGTGAAAAAAAGGGCTAAGTCATGGTGAAAGGACAGGAAAAAGATTTATTGAATTTGGCCACTTGGAGTAGAGAGGCAAAATAAAAGGGCCTGGTGATCCCAGTTCTGTCTTTGGTGTTTTAAGTTTAAATGGAGGGAAAACTGGTGCAGGGATCAAGAGTTATTCGTAACTAGGTATTCCTGGGTGAGGTATGGTCTGGTTTGTCATCATCTCCCTCCCAGGTCTGTGTGGTGGTCTGGAGAACTTAGTTGTTGTCACTTTAAGGAAGTCACCTGGTTCTGTAAGTCTGCTCCAGGGTAAGGCCTTGCCCTCACGGATAATTGCCCCCCATGTGGGTATAGTCTGCTGTGCAGGCTTGCTTATTGCTCAAGAGTAGTTTGGGTCCCATGTTATACAGATGGTTTTTGATCTGTCCTTGTTGAGTTCAGGCTGTGCCCTGCTCTACATTACTCCAGGCTGTGTAAAGCAGTAGCTTCGAAGGCTGTCTGGCTTTGGGAGACTCCGTTTTCAACACAGCACTTGATAGAATTTTGAGTGCAATCCTGGAGGCAGGATGACCTTGGTAGACACATAAATAATACCACGTGTCCAGTGCCACCCACAAGACACAGACTGATAAGCTAATTATTTCTCTAAGGATGCCCCCTCTAAATTTACCCAGGTAAATCGGGACCATCTGAGTACATTAGTATACTTAATTGTATCGGGAAAACCTGGACCAGACAATAGCACTCCAGACCAAAGAAGGGATGTGGTGCCCTCACCTGGAGCCCATCAGGAGGAAGACATTGAGATGGCAATGGCCCCTGCCAACCTGTCAGCTGATCCCCCAATATGTGTGTCACGGGACTGGCAGGCAGTAAAATCCCGACTGTCCCTGGAGTTTCAGCGTGACCCAGTCACCGCTGTTGATGTGACCTGCTCCAGCTGCCATCACTGTCTGCCTGTCTGCTCACCTGAATCCTGTTCTGTACTTTGCCTGTATGGATTTCACAGTCTCTCACCCTGTCAGGACAAGACAACTTAGCCCTGAGGCCCAACTGAACTCTGCCCCTGTGGTTTGCCTCTACAGTGGCTCCCCCAGCAGACCACCAATGGGGTGGGTTATCTAATGCCTGAAGAAACTTGTCTTGCATTTCTGTCCGCCTGGTCTTTCTACTTTCAGCGAGGTCTTTTCTGAGGGTCTTCAATTCTGTCTTTAACCATCTTGTAGCCATTCTGTAACCTACATGTACACATATATGTAAGACACACACACACACACACACACACACACACACACACACACACACAGTACATATTGTGATGTGTAATGTGTGATTGAGAGTTAATATTAATTAATTTTGGAATAAATGAATCTCAGTGTGTTTTCCAGTGACCAGCTGGAGAAGAGAATCAGGTCTACTTGGCAAGTTGTAGCTGAATGCAACTGATAGAGCTGCTCAGTAAATTCTGACACTGTGGATCTACATTCCTCAAAAAGGGTGCCCTCAGGGCCTCATTGTTCCTAGAATTCAAGGTGACTCAAAAAAATCCTAAGGAGGTAAACACAGCCATGGGGGGATACGATAGAGCCAGTCAGGCCAGCAATCCTTGCCTTCTGTCACAAAGAGGACAGTGGGAGGAAGGTAGTGGGTAAGAGATCAGAGGTCCCAGGTGGAGGCAGGCAGTTGGTCATGAGTCTCCAACACAAAACTAAAGAGTGAACAGTCACAAGAGCTTTGAGTGCCAATAGATGGGAAGTCCAAGACAATGGCAGGAGGGAGGGGCCTCCGAACCATCAGGAATACATGCCCAAAGCAGACCTGATGAAGAGGCGGCAGAATGTCCCTGTCACTGGGATCTTTATAGCCATCTATGGGGATGAGAGCTATTGTCAGGTAGGGATTACACTAGGGTGGAACCAACAAGGAGGAAAGGATTTAATGCTTGTTAAACTAGTTGCCATCACCTGAGATTTTCTTCATACATGTTTTCAAGTACAAGTAGATTATTCTTTTGAGAAAATCAGCGCTCAGAGAGGTTAACTGACTTGCCCATGGTCACACAGCTGGTAGGTTACAGAGCCAACAGAAAGGAGAGAACTGTCAGGGCCCATAGAAATGGCTCCCTTCCTTGTTGACTTAAGGTCAGACAGTTCAAAACTGTCCTTGCTCTTTCAAGGTTAAAGGCCAAAGACCTGAAGGTCTAAGGTGTGACTACTGAAGGATATTTAGCCTAAGGTGAGGATGTCTTATCTAGATAACCGAATACTTGATCTAAGGCTACTAGATGTCTTAATCCTCAAGGCCAGATAACAAGAGGTTTGATCTAAGGTGTAGTTACTAAACGTTTGGAGAATTAAGGATATAATTAAGTCTATTTATTCCTTGTATCATGGAAAGAAGTCTTTTGCCTCCCCACCCCCCCTTTTGGTTGGGATATATAAGAATTTTGGGCAATAAATTTAAGGCAGATCCCGACTCTATCTTCTGTCTCTAGCCTGTTTCTTTCTTCAATCCATATTCCCTGTCTCAGGTACTGACTGGACAAGCCAGCAGGACCTGACATTGAACACAGGTTCAGGAAGCCTGGTGGGGGAGGGTGTTGGTTGGGTGTGTCTATGACTGACTGATGGGCTGGAGTGGAGGAAGGCAAGTGATGTCTTTGTTGTGCCCATGGGCACCACAGGAGCAAGTGTTCACTCTCCAGCCATGCATCTGTCAGGACACGCTCAGAGTGTTTACACAGGACACATTTCCAGCTCTCAGAGGAGGTCCCAACTATAAACGGAGATCATAGCCCCAGCTCTCGGATGCCTGAGAGCCGGGCACTGGCTGACACTCAGATGGAGAACAGGGACTCCTTGTTTATATGACTCTGCATCTGGACAGCAAAGCCGTGTTGGAGGGAAGGCCATAGCTGAAGCTCAGACTGCCTCCCTGCTCCCTCCATGCCTGGTGCCTGCCTGGGTACACTGTAGGGTAGAGGATGCTTGTAAGGGCTCAGAGCACAGAAGCATGGGATCCCTGCCAGGGGCCAGGGAAGACCAACAGTGACTGGATCGCCAACAAGTGATCCCTAAGGACAGTCATTTTTCTGTCAAAAAAGGTTTAGATGACACAAGTGGGAACACTTCCTTACCAGAAGAAATGGGGATAGGATGGAGTGTGACCTCAGTGGCCGAAAGGCCATTAGGAGTATCCTGGGGTGGAGGTGGGCTGCGGGCGGGAATGGCATTGTTGAGGGAGGTGAAAGATGAAGGTGACCCTAGCCCAGCCTCCATGTTATGGTCAGGAGGCATAGAGACATTCCGCCTGAGCAGGTGAAAACTGAGGTAGGCTTGAACTCTTGAGAGCCTTGCAGGAGGGATATGAAAGTGAAGGGACCAGCTCCCCATTTTGGCAGCCATAACAGCCGAACACGTGCTTGCCTGACCTTGCCTTGGTCACTAAGAGGTCAGATGCCTGCCTCCTGCCAAGGAACCAATCAGAAGTTAGCTGGTGGTTCTATGTTTTACGGCTCTGGGTGTGCTTTACAGACAAGTGCACAGCAATGATGGGCAGAGCATAGCAACCGCCCTGGGAGGGCCTATGGGCCATAGCAACCAGTAGACCAATCCACACAGGGCAAACCCCCCAAGCCTGGAGGCACACCAATCCTGAGCCTGTGCATACCCCTAGACACTCCCCTTACACTGCCCTATAAGATCTCTATGCTGTGGCTTCGCAGAGTCTTTCCCCAGCCATCCGACATGGTGGATGGATGAAAGGCCCGAGCTAACATGGGGTTAGCTCATTAAACAACTGCAATAAAACCTCTTGCTGTTTGCATCAAGCTTTCACCTCCTCATGGTGACTGGGGTGGCCTTGGTCCTGGGCTGAGATCCTGGGGGCCTGTGCCTCCAGAGGTCTTTCAAAAGTTGGTGAGAAGTTTCTCTGTTTCACACCTTTGTGACACCTGAAAGTCCAGAATAGTAGGCAACCTCTATGCCATTGTCTTTTGATGCTTTCTTTATTACTCTTGTTTTGGCTAAATTAAATAACTGGCATTGTATATTAGACAGGAGAGATAATCCAGAAACTCTAGTAGACTGACGTCATGGATCAGGCAGTATTGCATTACTATAGTAAAATACCCGAGGCAGCTGCCTTGGGCAGAAAAAAAAATGTTTATTAGGGTCATGATTTAGCTCAGGCAGCTTCAGTGGCTTGGCCTCTGTTGAAGGCAGTGGATGACAGCACATCATAAGGGAGTATATTTAGGAACTGATGGTCTCTTCTAGAGTCAGAACAAAGAGTGGCCTGACTAGAGTCCCACATGGACGAGAAGTTCTGGACAGTGATAAGAGGGGAGGGCTCAGCAACGGCAAGAAAATATGCTTGAAGCAGACTTAATGTTGGGGCAACAGACTGTCCCCAGCACGGTCCTGTCTTCTCCTGGAGTGAGATACAATATTAGGGAAAGTATTGTCCTACAGTGAGCCAGGGGGGCACAAGGAAAGTAGCTAAGACTTGCAGAGAAGCTTCTGAAGACCTTAGGCCATCCCACACAGCCTTACCTTTTAAAGGTCGGCAGCAGCACCACCTGGAGATTGAACCTTTATGGACCTGTGGTGGTGTTAGCAGAGCAGTTAAACTCCACCCAAGCCTGGGAGTAGCCTATACTCACATCGTGATGACTGTGAGCTGTTGAAATAGGAGGCCTGGGCAAAAGGTGCTGTCCCCATGAAGACACTCAGGGCCCAGGCCTTGCCAATTCCCAGCTCCACAGCTTCCCCATGCTTGTGACAAGAGAGGAATGTCCAGAAGATTATTTACAGATCAACCTTAGAAATGACACAAACCACTCCTGACCACCCTGTATTGCTTGCAATTATGATACATCTCCGTCGGACTGGAAGCAAGATCAGAACCCAAGTGCTTAGACTAAAGAGTCAGTGTTCCAGACTCCAGGTGTAAGAGCTGGTAGTGAGGTGCAGTTCTCTAGGGTGCCCCCTACAGGTGCAGGCTGAAAAAGCACCCTGTGGTAAAATAGGGCTGGCAAGCTCCCCTTGTCAGTTTGAATGCTGGAGGTGGACTCAGTCCTTCATGACAAAGCCACCTCATTCTGGTAGCAGCCCTGTCCTCAGCACTGGGACTTGCTTGTGAGCCTGCCACTTCATGAACAGAAGTAGGTGTGTGGTTGCATGGTGGTCACATATAGCACACTTATCTAAGTGACTCACTAGTATTTCAGAAGCATCAGCGGCTTCTGAGGACCATCTGATCACCTTGGGGAGGTGACCTGTAGTTAAGGGGTTGAGCACAATTCTGTATAGACAGTCTTCTCATGTCCCCAGGATGTTCATACACCCACTTTCACTCTTGGAAGGTTCTAGTTTGTACAATAAGTTATGTCAAAGCAGACTTAGCCCTGGGATCTATTGATTGATCAAGAGATCAAGCAAGTCAATGCCCCCCAAGCAGCTGGCACAGCCTAATGACACTGCAATGATGCAGGGCTTAGATCTACATTATTAGTGTCCTTGCCATTGTCACACCAAACTCACAAGTTCTACAGCAACTTGGTCTCCTTTTCCCCAGGTCTCAAAATCACACCCCAACATTGGATTGATTCACTATCCAATCAGTAGATAATAACACACAAAGTTCTAATATCTCTGGAAGGTTACAAAGCATGAATTATTAGTTCTAGCTTATATGGTCATGAAGGTAGGTGACATTACAAAGAACTCAAACTTTATTTCAGTATACAGGCATCCTAATTCTAGGTCTTTCTTCCTCTTTGTGTAGACGTGAGGTCTACAATGTCACTTATGTAGAGAGGCCACGAGCAGTCCACGTCAGGCAAAATTCTGCAGGAAGACCAAAAATCAGAACATCCATGCAAGGATCTATAGGTCATGGTTAATTTATAGATATTATTACAGCTTTCTAGAGCTCCTCTCTGAGTCATTCATCATTGCCACTCAGAAGTCTGGTTTGCATAGAGTAACACAGGTGTTCCCATTCTGAGAGGGAGAGAGAGCCGATGTCTGCTGCGTGAAGGGAGAGTAAGATGTGAAGGCTCTAGCTGAATGTCAACACCAAAGCTTGTCTGGGATAAGTCCTGTTCGGAGGCTGAGGGACACACAGAACATGCAGTTCAGATAAGTAATGAGTGTCGCCTCTAGCCCACATGGTAACCAGCGTGAACCTTGCAGCATCCCAGTCCTCATCTGGGCTGTGGACTTATGCTGAACTTGGATGAACCATGGCTTTGGCTCCCTTGATGCTTCCTGTTCATCTTTTCTAGGAAATGGGAAGAATGAACCGGAGAAGAAAAGGCCTGCCTAGATCCTAGGGTGCTGCTCTTCTTGTCGTCCATGCTAGCACCTTTGGGTGCTGGGGGCACAAGTTAAAAAGCTTCTTCCATGCACATTCTATTTAAGGCTGAAAGGGGCTTATCACCTGAGAACTTCCAGACATGATCGATTATATCCCCATTCAAGGAGATTCTGGGAGCTGTAAGTACTTCAAAAAATGAATATTACTTACTTACTCAATTAAACGTGACTTAGAAAGAATTTTACAACCATTGAATCAAACCCATTGGTCTACAGGTGGTATTGATTAAAACAGGGGGAAGTGCTTAAGTAAAAGAAAGCCAATTTACAGAACAATGGCAGTGATTGAAGTTGGCTCAGAGATATGTCCAAAAAGACGACTGACACAAAATGAATGAAGTCTGGAGAACTCTGATCTGCTGTACACATCATGCTTTACAGATGGCTAAACTGAGAAGCAGTTAACCTAGACCTGCCTTCGTGGTGCCCATCAGTCCTCTAGGAGTGTGCTTTCTAAGGCTGTTTTGCCTTAGGCCCCACAGCAGGAGGATGATGTCTGGCCAGCATCTCAGCCTTGACTGCATCAGCTCACGTTGGGAGTGGCGCCTCTGCTCCGCTCTCACTGAAGACGAAGCCTCTCCATCTTTATTTCTCTATTCGCATTTATGTCCTATGGAAGATGGACAATTTTCTTCAGGGATCTTAAGCAGAAAGCAAGGTCTACCAAGAGCTTATGGACCCTCCATCTTGTCCCATATAAAGCAAAGAGCAGCATTTCTGCCTGCTCGCTTCAGGAAGGGCACTGAGCAGAGGGGAGAACATGAGCTTGTTCTATGGGTGGAGTTTCAGCATCAGCAGGCTTGTTGTCTCAGAAGCTGTGCCTCTGTCTCCATCAATACAGCTAGGAGCAGAGACCTGGCACCCATCTCTGAAGCATCCTCTGTAGGATAGTGTTCAGCCACGCAGTGGTCCTTTGGGCTGAGACCTTCTCCACATTCCAAGGAGCATCATTCCCACCTACATGGAGCTATAAATATCAGAGGCAGAACTGCCTGTGCTGACAGCTTGCAGAAGTCTCTTCCTGGCTCTAGTTTGGCCCCTGAACTTTAGCTGTATCCTGACTCTACTGACTAGTTATGCCACTTGTCTCCTGCTGTCTTCTCCCCTGCCTCCAGGTGGAGACCGCAGGGCTCTAATAAATCCTACAAACCTCCAATCATCTCAGAGATGCTAGCTAAGGCCTTGGCATTTGGATATGTGTGTCACGTGAGCATGTATAAGTTGGTTGAGGAGAATGGGCTGGGAAAAGAACAGTCTGAGTGACAGAAAATATTAGTGAGGAATCAAGGTTGAGAGTAAATGAATAGAAACATTCAGACAAAGGCAACAGTAGATAAGAGAAAAGCCAGGATGGTCATATCAATACCAGCTAGAAAAGACGTAAGAAAAAGATATTTTTGTAGGTAAAGAGGTGTTCCCTATTCTCCAATATGTAGTAATTTAAAGCTGAATTACCCCTAATTGTATTGTCTAGCTGGTGGTAGCACTAGACCGTGTTGAACAAATATGTTTCAACACACTTGTTGTATGCATGGGATGTGTGTATATGTGCTCATTCATGTGTGCACACATGCACGTGAGGCTGGAGACTGATGTCAGCTGTCTTCACTAGCTATTCTCCGTCTTGTTTTTGGAGACAGGGTCTCTCAATGGACCTGGCGCTCCACCAGGCTAGCCAGCCAGAGAGCTCCAGCAATCTCCCTTCTCTGCCTCCTCAGGGCTGGGATTACAGATGTGTGATGTTATCTACCCCCACCCCCTCAACTTTAAATGTATGTTTTGGGGGATCTGAACTCAGATCCTTATGGTTGCAAGCGAACACTTTGCACACTGCGCTGTCTTCCCAGCCCTTCATATACTTTTCTACAAATGGATAGATTCAGAGGACAAAAAAAAATTATTTCATCTTATTTTGCAGTGCTGGGCTTTGAACCCAAGACCTTGTGCATGCTAAACAAGTGCTCTACTATTAAACTACCTCTCCAAGCCAAGAGGGCAGAAATAAATAATCTTTTATTAATCATGCTGTTTGAACAGCATGGTAAATAATGTCTTCCCAATGTACACATGTGTAATCCCAAACCCAAACCAGAGAATTCGGGCTTTTTAATCAAACATAGACCAAGACCGAACTTGCCTATGATTTTCATTGACTTTTAAATTAGCTGACTTTGTTTTAGTTTCCAGGGAATGTTCCCCTTTAAATCTAGTATTTTTTGTTAATTCCTTGAGATGTTATGCATGCAGACAATGTATTTTGATCAAACACACCCCACTCCTTTCCCTTTGTACTCTCAAATCAACCTCCACTCCCATCCACCCCAGACTCTGTGTCCTCTTTCTTCTTCCTCCCTCTCCTCTTCTTCATAACCCCTGAATTAAGTTTGTTCTGCCCACATACTCATGGGCGTGGGACATCCCATGAGTCATGGTGGATTTACCAGGGGCCACAGCCTTACAATCGAGGCTCCTTTCCCCAGAATCTACCCATTCACCACAGCTTCTCAAGCAGGAGTGTGGGGACTGATATGCTCTCCCACTCTCCGTGCTGGACTCTTGGCTGGCGTGCTTATGTGCATGCCTTGCGCAGGTCTTTCTTGTGCAGACAGTCACAACTACTGTGAGTTCAAGAGGGCAGGAAACCTGATCCGTTCAGAAGATATGGCCCTCAACCTTGAGCTCTTTTGACCTTTAGCTTTTGTTTTGAAATTTACTCATCTCTATTTTATAAGTGTGGATGTTTTGCCTGCATGTGGGTCTGTGCACCATGTGCCTGCAGTACCCGAGGAGGCCAAAAGAGGGCATAAGATTTCTTAGAACTGGAGCTCTAAGTGGTCATGGGCTGCCATGTGGGTGCTGGGCGATGGATCTGGGTATTCTGCAAGGCCAAGAAGTTCTCTTAGCCACTGGACCCTCTCTCCAGCCCTTCTTGCAATCTTTTGCCCAGTCTTTCAGGATGTTCCCTGAGCCTTGACTTGTGTGTGCACGTGTGTGTGTGTGTGTGTGTGTGTGTGTGTGTGTGTGTGTGTATGAGGGGGGGTGCAGCCATCCCATTTGTGTCTGAGCACAACACAGATACATAGTCTGCACTTCAACCAGTTGTGAGCTAACCATGACTGCATTCAGATATAGACGTCAATTGGCTGCCTTCCATATTCCATTTCTGCCTCACCACTAACCTTGGTTGTCAAGCTGATACACTTGGAAAGAGGGAACATACACTGAAGAACTGGCTACTTCAGAATGGCCTCTAGGCACATCTGTGGGGGCATTTCTTTTAACTGCTGATTCATGTGGAAGACTTAGCCTGCATGCTTAGGCAGATGGGCCTGAGTTGTTTAAACAGGGTAGCCAAATGCGATCCTTGATGTAAGCAGTAAGCAGTGTTCCTCCATGGACTTTGCTTTAGTTCCTGCCTCCAGGTTCCTGCCTTGCCTTCCTTCCCTGATGAACTGCAACAGTAAGCCAATTAAATCCTTTCCTCCCCAAGTTGCTTTTGGCTAGTGTTTTATCATAGCACTAGAGAAACAAAGTAGGCCTCCAGCTGTAAGAGATGCCACCCATCCAGTTTGCTTTCTGTTAGTGTAATAAACATCGTGACCTTAAGCAAGTTGGGGAAGAAAGGGTTTATGTCACAAAAGAAAGTCAGGGCAGGAACCTGGAGGCAGGAACTTAAGCAGGACCATGGAGCCCTCCTTAAGGAATTGTTCTCAGTTACATACTTCCCCCAGTAAGGCCATGCCTCCTACAATTTACTCTACACCACACCATCAACGGGGAACCAAGTGTCAATGCTGGAGCCTGCCGGGGACATTTCTCATTCAAATCAATACACCACCCAAGGACGTTAAGTTTCATGTGATGCCATATTTCATTTTAAGGGGTAACTTATCAAGCATATGCACAGTAAACATTTAATACTTGATCTCGTCCAAAAAGCTGAGAGGTGGTAGCCGTCCACACTCTAAATCTACACATACTCCCTCTGGAATTCCAGGCATGTGACCAGAAATGTGCGTTAGAAATATTGAAGAGTGCCAAAATTTATGAAGTAAAAGTCTAAAAGATTAGAGATGAGTAAGTCTTGTGCAAACAGACAAAGGAGATAATAAAGATAAGAGAAAAATGGATAAAACAAAAAAATAGAAAAGACTAAAGAATTTGGTTCTTTAAAAAATAGAGACAAAATAAATAATCAGTAGGCAATATTTTCAACATGAAAGAATATACAAAAACCAAACAGAAATGGAGCCACTTCAACATTACAGGGTAGCTATGATGGACTTCATGCAACATACTGAAAATACTGACAAAATATGGCTCACCAGGACCGAGAGTTTGAAAAGATCACAAGAAGTCTAGGACTATTACTGAAAGCAGTCAAGAGACTATGTCTTCAACAGAGCAAACAGTGTACTGTGCCCACAAAGTTTCACACTGGAGTAAACAAACATTCAAAGCAGAAATTTTTGTCTTACACAAACTTGTTCAAAGAGCAAACAAGCAAACTATACACCTTCATAATGCAGGAAAATTATGGACTGATCTCACTTTTAAATAGATGCAAATAGCCCAAGTCAAACACTATTAAAATAAATCCATCAGTGCAACAGGAAATTGCATTGTGACCATGCTGAATTTATCGATGGAATTTAGCAAGTTAATTAAATAATATCAATATAATTAAGCATGTACAAATTAGAGTAACAACGTATTATAATCTCTCAGATAGTTAAATAGTATTTCAAAGGTCATGTTTTTCCTCTTTTTTTTTTTTTTTGAGATAGCCTTAACCGACCTTGAACTTTTAGTATTCCTCCTACACCTGCTTCCTAAGTGCAGGGATTACAGATGCATACCCCCATGCCCAGCTCAAAAACAAAAAAAGACAAAACAAAAACAAACCAAAACCACCAAGCTAAACTAATCATCCAAACAACCAACCAACCAGCCAAAACAAAACAAAACAAAAACCTCACCTGAATAAATTGGGAATTGAAAGGAATTTATTTAACCCAAATAGGCAGTACTCACCAAACTCTACAGCAAAATCTTACCTAAGGGGGTCCTGAGCATGGTGGCACACACCTTTTCTCCTAACACTTGGGAGGCAGAGACAGGAAGATGTCTGTTAGTTCAAGGCCAGCCTGGTCTATATAGGAAGTTCCAGGACAGCCAGGGGTACATAACAGAGAGATCTTGTACTCCCCCACCCCCAAATCTTACCTAATGGGGACAGGGAGATGGTTCAGAGGTTAAGAACCCATTGCCCTCAACTCCCCATGGGAGCCCTTATCTGTTGGGAGGAGTGGATGGGGGTGGGCTGGGGGGGGGGAGGAGTCAAGGGGGAGCAAAAGGAAGGGTGGGAGGGAGAACTTTGTTTGGAATGTAAAATGAAATTAAAAAATAAATTTAATAATAATAAAAAAACAACTTGTTGTTCTTGTAGAAGACTGGGGTTTGGTTTCCAGGACCAACATGACAGCTCAGAACCAGGGGCATCTTTAGGGGGTCTACATGCTTTTCTGGCCTCCAGGACCACTGCATACACTGCACACACGGTGCATAGTCATGCATAGAGGTGAAACACCTGTGGCATGCGCACACAAGCAACAACAAACCCTATCTAACAGTTCCATCTAAGAAACATTGTCCTGAAAACCAGGAGGAAGTTTCATTGCCTGCAACTTACCACTTCGTTGTGGTGCTCACACTTAAAATAAGCAAAAGAAAGAGGATGGGGGAGCAAGAAAAAGCTGCTTGTCATTCTGAAAGACACCCATGCTGGAAGAGAAAATAAAAGCTATAGCCAGTGACTACAAATTGTGACTCACGGGGGTTACTGTGGTTAGAATCCTAGTGGATATGTCTATTCAATAACATGGTAGCCTGCACTGTGGTTTATTTACAATCTGTGTGCTATTGAACAACCGAAAGAAATCAATTAGACCAGCTTGTGTCTCATTGATAAATCTCCACATGTGAAACACAAGGAAATATTTGCACTATAGAGAGTACCGCACCATATTGCTGAGTGGTAGGAGTGTCTTAGAAGAGACACGATTCTGAGGGTAGAGGGACGGCAAGGCGGCAAAGGGCTCAGATTCTGCAGAACTCAGTGGATATGAGGGCTGGAGGGGGGTTCAGTGAAGGCTGCTCATGCATGGGGGCCTGGAATCAAACCCCAGCCCCACAGTGAGGAAAGCAGGAGTGTGTGTGTGTGTGTGTGTGTGTGTGTGTGTGTGTGTGTGTGTGTGTGTGTGTGTTATGAGGTGAAAATGGCAAAATGTTAATGTCTGTTTCATTTCTGTGTTTATTTCGCAGGTAAATCCAGCACAGCCTGCATTCTGCAGTGGGCAATATTGTGAACACACAGAAACATGAGAACTGTGTAATACACAGTCTGAGAGAAACAGTGCAGGGAAGGAGGTCACTGAAGAGAAAAAGGCACAACCAAAAACAAACAATATACAAAACCCCAACTAACCAGCCAGCCAACCAAACAAAAATAACCGAACGAATCTCAATGTCAAGTTCAATTCCCTGAACTTCGAGGACAATGCTCCAGACCCCTGCAAGGGTGTAGCAGGGGAGAGAGTGGCTTGAAGGGATATCTTTTGGATTCCATTACTTGTGAATCTCCCTTGAAATGTCCTTCCCAGAATAACACCCAGCACCAGAAGATAAATGAGCTGGTGCCTTGTGGCAAGAACAATACAAAGAAACACAAGGTGTTGCAGTCTAGCTGAGCCAGGAGGGAGGCAGAGGCTCCTAGGTTTGCAGAGCCCAGAGGAGGTCGTTCCTTCTGGAACGTTTTCTTTTCTTTCTTTTCACCGAGTGATAAATTTTCTTCTTTCTCTGCTTTTTGGAATGCCATACCATAAACAATGATGGTTGGATGAAACCCTGGCCTTTCTTGTGAGTGGTTGGGATACTAAAGGTCAGCTGCTCTAGCCATTTGTCCCCTGGGACGGGCCACCCCCATATCAAGGCAGACACATTTTCCCCGTGAGAGTCAGTTTAAAAAGCGATGGCCCTTACCAAGTGCTGGATTGCATGTCTGAGGAATTTTTCCTATCTGGAGCATTTTTCCTTGTGTCTAACCTAATTTCTTCACATTGCATTTCTGTTGGTTCCCAAATAAGATTGAGTGGCATGGAAATTCTACCAAATTTGCCTTTTAATACCATGAGACTGTATCACACAGAGAAATCACCCCAAACCTTCAACTATTCTAAAGTAACTTGCTCATGGGGCTACAGAAGAGTGGGAACAACGAATTAGATCCTTGTCTGGAGTCCAGCACGTGTCACGGTCTGGGCAAGATGTGCTGAAATGAGTTGGGAGCATGCAGAGGCTAGAGATTATGCAAAAGATGAAATCTTATAGAAACATAAAGCAGAAATTATATGGGAAAATCTGGGAGCAGTAAAATAGTGTTAGAGAGGATTTACCAAAAGACTTGCTTAGGAAGTATTAAGTTACACAGGTAGAATTTAGGCAAAGGAGCTCAGCTTTTGATGTAGCTCTAAGATAAACACCATCCTCTCTAGGTTTGTTAGAAACTGTAGAAAGGAAAAGTCTGTACCTCTTACATGACTGATTTTTAGGTTTGGGGAGAATGGGTTTCTGTTAAGGTCTTGTTAGACCCCCGGAAAACTCAGGTATCCAGGGTCCCAGGCCACGACTGCGGTCACCCCAATCACCAGGCGGATTCGAGAGCTTGCTGCAAACTGCATGAGGTTTTATTGTAATTTAACGAGCTAAACCCATGTTAGCTCGGGTCTTTCACCCACCCACCATGGCGGATGGCTAGCAAAAGACCGCTCCAACCCGCTGCTTACAGATCTTGTAGGGCAGCATAAAGGGAGTGTCTAGCGGTACGCACAGGCTCACTATTGGTGTGCCTCCAGCCTTGGAGGGTTTGCCCTGTGTTGATTGGCCAACTGGTTGTTATGGCCCATAGTCCCTCCCAGGGTGGTTGCTATGCTTTGCGTCATTGCTGTGTACTTGTCCGTAAAGTACACCCAGGGTCGTAAAGCATAGCGCCACCAGCTAACTTCTGATTGGTTCCTTGTCACGAGGCAGGCATCTGACTTTCTAGTGACTAAGACAAGGTCATAGAGCATGTGTTTGGCGGTTATGGCTGCCAAAAGGGAAGCTGGTCCCTTCAGTCTGTTCAGAAAGACTGCCACCAGTTAGGCCCTCCACCACAGCCTGAGCTGGGATAGCCCAGCTCACGGTTGGCCACGGTATAACAGAACTCCTATATACCAGCTGCTTGGCCTGGGTAACAGCTGCACATTAAATCCTGGACCACCGTTAAGTCACGCTTCTCTTTTCAGGAAGAACTCTTCCAGAGAGGCAGGACGGCTGTGGTCCTCTTATCAGGAAGAACATAACTCTGCCAGGGGCGCAAGATGACCCTGGGCGACAACTACTTGAAAAGAACAAAACCATGTACTTTAAATGTAGTTGTGTCAATATCTTTGCTGTGCAAATCTCCTATTTGTTCAAAATGGCCAAACTCACAGTTTTCTGTCTTCAGAAAGCAAGTTTAATTACTCAAAGTATAACTTAGGGCTGGGACCAGAAAGAGTTTTACAGATGACAGCATACATGGAATGCAAAGCCCGAGATCTTTATACATTGTTAAAAAATGTCTGCTTGGGGCTTTTTTGTTTTTTTTGACATTATCCAGAACCAGACATATACTGCTATTGCTATTTGACTCATTTATTTATTTATTTATTTATTTATTTATTTATATATAAAAATACAGTTTTCATGAAAGAGCTTCTTTTCTTATTCCCTGAGTGTTCGGCATAAAATTAGTGAGCGGTATGGGGGTGCTTAAGCTGCTGCATCAGAGTGGGTTGCTGGAATGGTTCAGCTCAGAGGAGCCTCTGGGACATTAGGAGACGGCTAGGATGATGACTGGGTCACATGGACAACAAGAGGGGCCTCTGTGAGAACTAGACAAACAACTGAAAAGTAAAGAGGAACAATATAATATGCTCCCTAGAAGTGGCCCTGAAAGCAGGCTCTGTGCCTCCTGTTTGCTCAGTTGTTTTCCTTCTATGCTTTTCTGCCTTGCCAATGACCTTTCTTCTAAATTGCTCCTAGTATGTTGTTATAAAGCTCTAGGACAGCACATTCCAGTGAGTGTAGGACTGGGCTCCAGTCAGGATATGTGCTGGTCTCTAGCCCTTCCTTCCTGATTAGCTGAGTGACCTTGGGTACCACCTGCCCCTCAGTGGAATGCAGTACCAATGGCTGGCGTCTACTGGTTCTCCTCCAAGCTTTAGATTTTGTTTCATTTTCTTCTTTACTTCAAGCCAGGAGCTTTGTATTTAGAGGTGGGTGTTGTTTCCTGGTGCTCCATGTTGTACCCAGAGGGACTTTTTTTTTTTTTTTCTGATGGAATGGCCAGAGGATTAACCTAGTTACAGACTAGAGAGCCAGCTCAGTGCTGGGAACTTTGCTGTATATTCTGGATCCATTCTTGGTCCTTGATTGTGTATTTGAGCCTCAAATCCTCCCTACTCTGATAGGGATAATTCCTAGGGAAGCTGTAAGAGAAATGTGTAAGTTATGATGCTAAAAGCTCTCACGATTGTCTTGTGGGGTCAAAACCATGCTTTTTTGCCTTCCATGTTCTAATGGACTGACATTATGCCTCGTGGGTCCTGGAAGAACTGCCCCACAAGAGACAACAAATAGCTTGCCCACAACCACGCCGGTCCAATGCAGGCCCACCTCTCCAGTGCCCGTATTCTAGACTCTTCCGTTGTGGACTTACACACTCCAGGCCACTGTCTACTGCTCTGTTCGCCCCAGAGCCAGACCCCAGCCAACTAGTGTCAGTGTCTTACCCCAGATCCACTGTAAAACACTCTTCCTAGGCAGCTGTAAATATTCTCCTATGCTATGCCTTCTTTCAGAAACACAAAAGACTCTTGCCACTTTTCCTTTCCTCTACATTTTCCTAGTCCCAAGACTCTTCTGTGTATCTGGTTTTGAGACAGACAAGCATAAGGGATAGTTTATCAACTTGGACTCCACTTGGCCTGGGCTCTATACACATTTCTCCTCTAATAATGCATTTAGTTTAGAACCCATACTGGCAGGTACTATGCACACACATCCCTCTTTGAATAACGAAACTTGCAATGTGTTATGACCTATGAGCCCTACCTGCATCCAGCTGCACACACCTTCTCCAAACAATGTAGCATGTTTCCCTTTCCTACAAAGATCATCAAACTTAGACAATTCTGGTTAATCATACTTTGCTTATGTCTAAGCAAGAGAGGAGAGTAGGATGGCTGATCTGGTCTGAACTGGTTTTGGGTACATACACAAGTCAAACTTTGTCTTCAAAGTAAACTTTTAGGGAGAATCTTTTAGTTAACATCTTATACTCATGCATATGATTAAAACTCAAATGCATTATGGGAATGGACATGCACAGTGAGCAAAGGCTTACCTAATCTAAGCCTGTCAGTCAAAATAATGAACTATTTACACGACGCCACTTAGCAACCAAACTCCTTCTCCTGAACTCTGTAGATGGAAACCCCACATAGTAACTGGGGCCCTGAGGACCCTCACTCATGTAGCTTGCTGTCAATTTGGACAGCAGATCTTCTGATCTGTACTAAGCATTGAATAAGAATTCTTGTTTCTTTGTAAGCTGTGTGTGCCTTTATTAAGACTTGAATATGACAGCGAGAACCTGCAAACACCCAGGCCAGACCCTGACCACACTCACAGTGTGACTTGGTGTTCTCTTTCTCTTGGACTCTGCAATGGTGGACATTCCCATCAGATGGTCTTGCCACTCCATTTCTGAGAACACAGGCATTTCTCAATCCCTGGGAAGTAGGGTTTCACAAATAAGGGAACAATTGACAGGCTAAGTGACAAAAACTAAACAGAATGTAAGAGGAGAGCTTGGATGGGAGCCCAAATCAGTAACTCCAATATTCCTTCTAGAAGATATGATAAGCAGTCTTGCTGTGAGGAGTGCCCCCACGGTAAGAATTTTAGGCATCTTCAGGTGGGTAGCTGTGGCCGCCCTTCAGAACCCACAAGGCATTTGTTCCAAGACTTCGGACACAAAACTGCCAAATGTTCCAGTCTCACACATAATATTCTGCAGAATTTGTGAACGCCCACCTGCCTCTTCTCATTTATTTACATCACTTATAAAAGGAAAAGTATCTGCTCAGGACCTCCAAGACCAAGTTCCCAGCACAAAGGAAGGTAGGAAAAAGAGGCAAAGACAGGAGGTAGAGGATGAGAGAGAAGGGGAAGGGAACAAGGAAGAGGGGACAGAGGTGTTTGTCCCTGAGCACAGACAGGGCTCATGGGAAAATAACAGTTTATAAAGGTAAATGGGAAACCCCCATGTAGGATGAGGCATTTAATTTTAATTGGGCATATTAATTAGGTGAGCCAAAGGGAGCTTTTGACTTCTGGATTTCAATAGTTTGATAGCTGGATCTTGGTAGTAGGTCTCAAGAGGAGGAAGTGGCCAAATAAGGGAGTAGACCTTGGTGGCGGGCTTTAAGGAATGTGATCTAATGGTTTTTTAGCAAGGCAGAAGCGATGGGGGGCGGGAGGGCAAGGCGTGCCAGAATAATGCTTGCCGCACTTGAGCTGGCCAGAGTGCCGTCAGCTTAGATTGTTTTAAACCTAAAACAGTATGTCGTTTGAGTGGTCACCATGCTTCTCTGTTCAGGGAAGCACAGCAAAGGAAAATGAGGTCTGTGTGTGCTCAGCCCAGACAGAGTTTGGCATGGAGACCTTGCGCATTGACTCCTCATTCATCTTCTGCCCTCGCAGAGGCAGCATGCTCTGCAGAGTTTTCCAGCTTGGTTTTCTTTTTCCACCCTCTTTTTATTTTCTCTTTAATTAATTAAAGAGACAGGCAGCCATTTCCCACATTTTGTAGTAAAGGGAGTTTAATTAATTATTAATTAAAGATAAGGTTTTACTAGCTAGGCCAGGCTGAACCAGAATTCATGATCCCCCTGTGTCAGTCATGCCGGTGCTGGGATTTCAGCAAGCCTGACTTTGTTTCTCTTTCCTGAAACAACAAAGTTTGACTTCATTGTCATGAATGGCATCTTTGCTTTTTATAACATCTGTGTCATTTATCTTTCATCATCATCCTCAGCCTCATCATCACCACCACCACCACCATCACCATCATCACCACCACCATCAAGATCACCATCTCTAGCCACACAGCAGGTCCTCAATAGGCATGAATGACTGTGATAAGCCACACAGTAACCCCTGCCTGAGGCTCCTGTATTAGCCACAGTCGTCCTCACAATCACCTCTCTCACAGAGGCTCACTCTCTCAGACACTGTGCAAAGCACACTCATCTCATCTCATCCCATACGATTTTTCCCCAAACCCCAGTGCTCAGAGACAGGCAGCCATTTCCCACATTTTGTAGTAAAGGGAGTTAAAACAGGGAATTAAGGACTGAGCCAGAATTTCATGGTAAGGAAGTGGTTATGGCATCAAAACACAGCTCTCATTTCAAAGAGGATAAGAGGCAGTCTATTTCAGAGTGAAGCAGGAGTGACCATGGCCCAGGAACACAGATTTAGGTCACCCTGAATTCCATGTTCCAGTATGGAAGCAGGTTCATGAGGTTTTTATAGTAACAGAACAAAGCAAGTCTCAAATCAAGACACTTTTCAAACACATTGGTGGAAACATCAGAGAGGCAGTCAACAAAGCAGAGAAATCTCATCTCTCGGACTCAGATGCTGATGGGAGCCTTAGCTTTTGGGTTGGTGGAAGCTAGTGGTCTGCTAAGCTAACACATTCATGAAAGTTTTTATCTGTTCCTCATGGGGTGTTAGGTCTGACACAAATGTGGGCAAGCATTGGCTTTTAGGGGGCTAAAGCTAGCCTGAGATCAATTATAATTAAGCTCTTGACTGGCAACATTGCAACCTCACTGCATCCCTACAGGTTAGTCAGCCAGTCAGCTGTTGCAAACATAGCTCCTTTCTAGGAGTTCCCATTCACATGGCAGAGTCCAGAGCCCCAGCTCTGGGTGTCTGACTCTGAACTTCACACACTATGCTGTTTCTCTAATTGAAACAACGAGAGGAGCTTCCAAGCCCACTCAGCTGGAGGGGTGGGGTATGGCCTAAAACTCTGAGTCCTCCCCAGGCTCCCGGAGAACATTTGTGCTGTGTCCACCGATGACACCTCTTGAAGCAGAGCTCCTTACAGCAGGGATGTGGCATTGCCAGTGTGCAGCAGGCCCCCACTCAGCATTCATGGACGGACACTCAGGGTCCCTTCACTGTTCATTCCTAAACCGTGTCAATTCTCCAGCTGGTGTGCTAAGGCCCAGTGGACCCTGGGGAAGGTGTAGGGCAAGTAGGGGAAGTTTGCCTCATCTTCATGTGTATAACTGGCAGCCATTCAGAGAGCTGATGGCAACAGAAGGAAGACAGGGACTGAAGAAGCCAGGCCAGGCTCTGCAGTGTGGACCAGACTGCCTCCCCACTGAACAAGGGAAGCTTCAGCAACACCAGAACACACCAGGAAGGAAAAATGCGGGGAAACCCTATCCTTGGAAGCGATTCCCTGATGACTTGGGCATGAGAGAAAAATACTTTTCTATTCTCTCAGTGTGGGAGAGGCATTGTGGACTGGCAAAGGATGACGAATGAGTACCAGCAATTTGCAAATGTATCCTCTTACGCTACTTCACAAGCCATTAGAGGTACAAAGTTCTATTTTGTTTCTTTTCCAGAAAGAAAATTAAAATGAGTATCCGACAAATTTAGGAATCCACGGTTTGCATTCCCAAGCAAAAGATGGGCAGCATGGTATCCCACTGATGTGTGTCTTCTTCCTGAACTGCAGCTGTGCTCAATGCTTCTCTGGGAAACCTAAACCAAGAGCATGCTGTCGGTCAAGTGAGCATCTTCGGAATCCTGGGATGCACGGCCATCAGGATCCCCTTAGCCAGAGACCCTCCCTCCTCAGCCATCCTAGGAAGACTCCCACCAACACCTTGCATTTCACCTCAGTGTTCAAATAGCTTCTAAGCTATGTGCTGCTTCTCATGGAAATCCTGAGTGTGAGAGTCAGTGCTATGAGAATCACAGCACTCCTTTCTGTGTTCAGCTACTGGCACTGTAATGGGGGAAGTCCTTGTGTGTATATGTTTGTCTTATTGGTTGCTAAATAAAGCTCTCTTTGGCCAATAGGGAAGCAAGTTGAGTGGAACTAGGAATCAAGGAGGATTCTGGGAAATGTAGTAAAGAGAAGTCTTGTGATCCAGGCAGGAAGTGACATAGCAGGCAGACTCAGAATATAAGCAGGGACAAGCAGGAAGTTGCTATCTTCCTCTTGCTCCTCCTCTCTTCTCTGCTCTGGAGCGGCCATGTGATCCTGGCAAGAGAAGACACCTGTCACTGGTATCTGTTAAGATAAGTCTTATAAAATATATAGATTATGGTTATGGTTGATTATTAAGACTGAGCTAGCAAGTGAGAAATCCTAATCATTGGTCAGCAGCATTGTACCTAATATAAGTCTCTGTGTGTTATTTGGGACCCTACCGTTTTGGCAGAACTCAGGCGGCTGACAGTAAGACTTATCGTCACAGGACTGAGTGCCTCTTTGGTTCTTCTGCACACTCCTGCCAAAGCCCACAGTTCAGCCCCCATCTTCTCCTGTTTTCCAGACAGAGGCCCCTCCTGACACCATCTCCGAACTCCCTGATCAGATTCCTTTCCTTACTTTTCTGCACATTTCTAGAAGTTTCCAGGGCTTTGTTGCTGTCAAATCACCCCCCTCCCCAAAACTTTTGGGAGAGTTTCTTTACAGTCAGTTTTTTCCCCTTCCAGTGTCTGAGTTAGTAATTTATATTTAATGGGAACATCATAAATATTAAACCAGCATTTATACTGTCCTCTGTATTTTCCAATTGGCTTTGACATCCAATCATTTATACCAGATCAGGCAATTTTTATGCAAATGCACAATTCATGACACTGACGTTCAGAGAGCTTTCTTTCCCAAGTTTCCCCAGGGAGATGAGAGGGAGGGTGAAGTTAAGAAAACCATCTGAAATTGTGCTTTGTCTGAGTCCTTTTGCTCATCATCAGGATGACAGAGGATCACATGTGATCAAAGCCATGGGCATTGCAGGGGAATTTAGAAGAGGCCACTGGAAGGGTTGGGTGGAGAAGATTGGTTGAAGCAGTGTCTCGAGAGAGTGCACCAGAAGGGCGGAGGGCAGAACATAGTGACAGAGGTGCAAATGGGGGGAAAGGGGGCCATGGCGGTGAGAGGTGTACTCACTGCCCAATTGGCTCATAAAGACTTTCTCAACACATATTAACTAAAGAAAGGAAGAGAGGAAAGGTAAAGGGGAGAGCAGGCAGGAATTTTGGAGTAGAGCATTGCATCTAGGTTTTTAGAGACTACACAGTGTTTGTTACCAGCGTTAGAGATGAGCCAGCCTGCCCATGAGGCTTCCTTGCATAGAAGAGTGACCCCTGGCAGAGAGCAAGGCTTGTGTTCCGTTCAGAGCTGCAGCGGGGTTGGTTATCTAGGGCTATTACTCTTAGCATCTTCATCTTACATCTGCAGTAAATGCTGCTTGGATTCTGACAGGCAAGATACTCAAGGTTGGCGCCTCCTAGAAGTCGGCTTTGCTCAGCCACCTTGTCAAGCCCACTGTGGGAAGATTCTAAGGCAGGTGAGCATAACAGCCCATGTTAATTTGGTGAGACACAAGTTCTAGCTCCAGGAATCTTGGAGACAGCTCACTGAGAAGGCTGACAATATTAGAATGGGGCAGACAAACCATCCTGGTTGGTTCTGTGTTGTTGCCACATCCAGGAATCAGACGCCTGGAAAACATGCTGACAGGCTCATCCCCAGGAAGCTGGGATGCCATCTGGGGTCAGGAAGAGATTCTGTCCAAGTGCCAAGTGTGGAGGCTGAAAGTGTGTGGCACTCCATTGGCACAGAGTTTGAGAGCCCCTTTGGGTCCTGAGGACGGTTTCCCAGAAGGTATTAAAGGAGACTGGGCTCTTTGGAGGGTGTGGAACAACTCTCATGTGTGTGTCTTCTCTGCTGAGAAATTTGGAAAATGGTCTGGAAAAATTTGAAACCTACTCAGTGTCATAGGATCCAGACCCATTGTTCACCCTCAGCAATTTCAAAGCCAGTCTTGTGTGCTCTACATTCAGGCTCACACCTGTTTCCTGATCCCCTAACTCACAGGGTTTTATGGGAACAAATGGGAGCCATTATGTTACTGTATCCATAATTACCCCTGAAAGCAAGAACTCTTAGGAAAAAAAAAAAAACATTGGCATAATCATAGATAAAAGCCCAGACCAACCATCCTATGATATGAAAAATCCATCTTTGCTTCCAGTTGCATTTGACATTTGACCAATTTGATCTGGAATTTATGATTATAATGGAAAAGCAGGAATAAGAGTCAGGAAGGAAAATAAGCAAAAGGGGAGAAAGCCACCCACTTATATTCATTAAATATCGGTTACACACCAGGCTCTGTTCTGGGCTCTTGGGCACTGTGACCCCATTTTAGGATGCGAGAAAGTCACAGGACAGAGTAATTAAGTTACGTGCTGAATCTAGCCTGCTTATAAGTCTAGATGGAGATCCTAGTAAATCATCTGCTAGAGATTTCTGGAAAGTGGGGAAGAGACAGGGGAATGAGATTTGGTTTCCGTTGAACAATGGCCAGGTGGAGTTGCCTTGGAGCCAGATTCTTGGAGATGTAAATCACTGCATTTGAACAGGTGGGATGCCTCATTGCTTCCCTGCCTTTTGATTTTTGTCAGTAAAATAGGAAGTGCAAGGGCAACTAGCTTAGTCCTGGCTGTCGTTTCCCACTCACACTATAAGGTGGAATGAGACAGAGCTGCCAAATACTTTCTCCCACTCTGCGGCAGGATCGTGTGTCTAGGCAGGCTAACACAATAATGCTACTTGAGAATCAGAGGGGTCATCTCCAGTAAAGACAATGATAAGAACAACAGGGATGAGTGCAGCATGGGGAGGGTGCAGAGGTCGAGGGTCCATGAAAGGCTGGGCCAGAACTTCACCTGTCTAATCCCAGGACAGAAGCAGGAAGTGATCCATATGGTAAGGGAGAATCAGAGACCAGGAGGGTGCGAAGGCCCAGACCCAGACCTCCTCTTCTAACTCTGGGCCATGGGTAGGAAGCAAGGTGTGGTACAGTCAGGAGACTGTGATCGACTACCAAGTAATGGGATGAAGAGTAGAGATCAAGAATGATTGGATGTCACTCCACAGTAGGAAGATAATTAGCTGATAATTACGATTCCCTCACTCCCTGAATCAGGATCTTACGCAGCCCAGTGTGCTTTGGAACTCACTATGTAGCTGAGGCTGGACTTGGAATCACCCTGTAGCCAAGGCTGGCTTTGTAGCCCAGGCCTGAATCTGTTCTTTCTCTGCATTCCAAGAGTTGGGATTGCAGGCACACATGCTACTATGACTGCCCATTTTTACAGCAAGAACATTTCTTTGTATACAGTTGTATTAGTTGCTTTTCTCCATGCTGTAACCAAACACCTGACAAGAAGCAGCTGAAGGGACGGTGGCTTTCTCATGATTCACAGCATGGGCTACAGTCTCTCGTGGAGAGGAAAGCATGGTGGAGGGGCAAGCTCTTAACCATGTTAGAAAGACTTCTGATTACATCCCCTCTCCTCAGTTACAGAGCCGGGAAAGGCTCCACCCACCCTAGAGACTCACTTCCTCCTGTGTGGTTCTGTCTCTTAAAGGTTCCTCAGCAACCCCAAATGATGCCACCAGCTGGGGCACATGAGCCTGTGGGGACATTTCACATCCAAGTCATAATATTAACCTACACAAGATGATAAGCGTTACCACAGGCCGTAATACGCTGCTGTAGCAAAGGAAGTTCACGCATCTGCTGACTCAAATGGTACCACGTATTTTATAGTAACATAGCTAGAATCCACTCAGGTAACAGAAATGCCTCAGGTAGGCCATTGTCCCCCACACAGTCCACGATGTGCATACCACAAATCTGCCTCACTCTACTTGCCTCTGACTCACCCTCATCGTTTCTCGGCTCACCTGGCCACGAACCTGTAGCCTCAGTTTTACCCTCTATCTACAGACTTTCTTAGTCAAGAAAAGGAGTCAAAGGAAGGTCTCAAGCTCTTTGGACAATTGCAAAATTTACAGATTTATGTAGTTTCCTCTGTTCATTTCTTTTTGGAACAGAGTCTCACCACACATCCCGGGCTGGTCTTAAGCTTGATCCATTGTATGGCTTGTAGGTATCACAGCTAGGTAGGACTATTGCTTGCTTTATTCCCTTGACAGTTTGCATAGCACCTTTGGGTGCTATGAGGGCTGGTCCCCAGGAAGGAGACTTCTGGGTCAGTTTTAGTTTGATTTTTTTCCAAAGCCCTTTGTACAAAGTATATAATGTCTTCAGCAACAGGGTCATACCTAAGTTCTGGATCACTTCAGTTATTATAATATATTCTAATTACATCAATTTACCTGAAAATTTCATTTTTCTTCACAGCTGAATTCAGCTGTGTATATGTACCACATTTTCATTATCCATTCATCCTTTGAAGAGCATTTAGGTTGTTTCCATTTCCTAGCTGTGCTGATTTTTGTTTTTTTTTTTGTTATTGTTGTTTTTGTTTGTTTTTCAAGACAGGGTTTCTTTGTGGAACCTTGACTATCCTGAAACTAGCTCTATAGACCAGGCTGGCCTCAGACTCACAGAGATCTGCCTGCCTCTGCCTCTGAGTGCTGAGATTAAAGGTGTGTGCCACCATGCCTAGATACCTAGCTATTCTGAATAGTGCAGCAATGAACAAAGTTGAGCAAGTATCTATGGGAGTGAAATGTGGAATCATTTGGTTATATGCTCAGGACTGGTACAGTTGGGTCCTACAGTAGATTTACTACTTTTGTTTTGTTTTTAGAAACAGGGTTTCTCTGTGTAGCTTTGGAGCCTATCCTGGCACTCACTCTGGAGACCAGGCTGGACTCGAACTCACAGAGATCCGCCTGCCTCTGCCTCTGAAGTGTTGGAATTAAAGGTGTGTGCCACCAACAACTGGCATAGATTTACTTTTACCTTGGAGAATTCTCCACACTGATTTCCATAGTGCCTACACCAGTTTGCAACTCCACCAACAGTGAGCCTACAATTGCCACTTTTCTACACTAACATAATTCCTAAATGCATTCTAATTACTTATCCTTATACCCACAGCTAAGTGTGGCTGTCTCTCTTCATCACAGAAACTTCTTTTTGCACCAGACAGAGACCATTACAGAAAGCCACAATAGGTCAAAATGTGGAGAACAACCGACTGGGGGTGCTCAGCTCCAATGGATGCATCTACAATACAATGCTGACCCCACCAGAGAACACTGAGAAAAGAAGCAGAGGATCAAAACTTCTGCTGCAAGACCGTGTCTTCTATGTATGACAGGAGGCTGCACTCGTGAAATCCTAACAGTATGGTCATCTAAACAAGACCTGCTCAATGACAACACCCTTGACATGTCAACCTGGATGGGAGAAATCCCATGGGGACCCACTCCTAGATGAGGAGCTATAGCAAATTTGTGGCTGCTGAGGCAGAATCAGTCTTTTCCAGGGATAAGCCTCCTGATAGGCAATTCAATCCCAAGTGGTCAGCTCTGAACATAGACACATATGAACAACGCTAAATGGACTCAGTGGGATGTGTTTATATGTAAAAGTCAAATAAAACTGAAGTAGATTGCAGAGAGCCATGGGACTGTACAGCAGTGACAACTAGTATTTAACAAGGCGAACCACTAGATGCTGTTGGAGAGTCCTACTTGGCAAAGCTGACTCACCAGGCAGTACTAGGGACCCCCACTTGGCAGCCTTTTACAATAGACCAGTCATGATTTTGAGAGAGAGCGTGGAGGACATAGAAGGAGCTGAAGGGAGAGGGAAAGAGGTGTGGATGATGTAAATACAGTACTCATGTATGAAATTCTCAAAAAATAAAATTAAAGCACAGACATTTATAATCTGTTATCTATAAGGAAAAAAACTAAGACAACATCTAAGCAAGGGCATCAATCTATATGCTCAACATATTAATAAACAGCAAAAGACAATTAAGCAAAAAGTATTATCACAGCTGAATTTAGCAGAAGCTAGCTGAAGGGAACAGAAATCAGAAAGAGTTAAAGCAAAATGAAAAATGACAACTCATGTACAAAGGTGCAACCATAAGACTCTCCAGCAGACACAATGGAGCCCCAAGAAAGTGACCTGGAATTCTATACATTGTAAGAACATTTCGAAAAGTGAGAGTGAAGACACAAGGAAACACAAAAAGTAAGTTGAAAACCTGCTCAAAAGAAAGAACTTTAGGAAGAGGAAATGTGACCTCTTGATGGAAGTATAAGATTCAAGGGGAATGGAGCATGGAAATGGTGACATGGAAAATATATATATATATATATATATCATGCAGGGAGTAGAGGCAGGAGATGATGCTTAGAGGGGCAGTGTTGCCTGGGCTAAGTGAGAGTGTATTTCCACACTTACACAAGTGTGCACACACATGTCTATCTAGCCATCTATTTACCCACTAGTTGAATAACAAACATGAGATGGTTTCTGAGATGCAAGTGCAGTGTTGGTCAATGAATGACCAAAAAGGATTAAAGAGGGACAGGCAAATAATATTCATATTGAGGCTATAACTGCAAATGAGGCTTTAGGATATAGTAAAATACTATTAGGAACTCGAATCAGACATCTGGAAATCTAGGTTTCTTAGGAAATCTAGAGATTTAGACAAAAATCCAAAGAGAAACTGATGCTCAGATTAAGGTAGTTACCTTAATGTAGTTAATAGTCCAAGATTTTCCCATAAAGTCATCATCAGGCTTAGTTGGCTTTACTAATGAATACCATTAGAATTTAATGAAAAATTTCTTTATTCATGAACCATTCATGACAGATGAAAGAAAAGATATTCCTAATAAGTTGTATGGTGGTAGCATGGCTTTGATACCTTACTCTGGCAAGCACGATGTAGGAAAGGAAAATAAATGTTATCTTACTTTTGTGTTAAGTTTTTTAAAATTAGTGTTTGATTAATTTGCGAGCATGTGTCTACGTGAGTTTATATGCACATATTGGGTGTGTGTGTGCATCTGTGTATGTGCACGGAGGTCAGAAGAGGTGCCAAGTGCCCTTCTCTATCATTCTCTGCCTTTTCCCTTGAGGCGTAGTCTCTCCCTGAATCTGGGGCTCATCTCTTCTCAGTTAGACGGGAAGCCAATAACCCTCAGCCATCTTCCTGTCTCTTCCTGCATTGAAGCTGAAATGACAGGCATGCATGAGATGCCCATCTTGTTTCAAGGGTGCATGCAGCAAGCGTGCTTAGCTGCCAAACCATCTCTCAAAACTCGGGTTAAATGTTAAACACAAACACGAGAAATAGAATCATAAAGTTGGGTTTATGTGAAGAATAAATAGGCTTGTTTCATAATTGAGAAAATCAAATCCAAATGAAAGGGGGAATTCAAAATTGAGTGCTGTGGGTTTAATGGTTGTGTCTCTTGACTCTTTAAAGAGAGAGAAGGTGGGAACCAATGGTGCAGTTTTCTGAGATGGAAGGAGGGTTGAAGATTCAAAGCTCGGGAATGGGGAGACAATGGTTTTAGAGCAGAGAAAAGAAATGGGAGAGCTGTTTGCTGGGCATTAGTAGTGTATGAGACACATCTCCACTGGGTTCTGTCTTTCTCTGTAAAATAGAATATTAGGGTGTCTTCTGGGAAGAGGGGACCAGATAGCAGGTCATTTCAGAAATAAGTAGAAGTTTGGATATTAAAACAGGTTTTTAGGCAGACCCTCACAACAGGAGAGCCCAAAGTCACGGTCAGTCTTAACAGGCTGAAGGGTCTTCCTCTCTGAGCTAATCTGGCTCTTAGCTCTAGGTAAGCCCTGAAGACTCCAAGGATTAAATGCTGGCCTTGGTCAGAGGAAGAGCACTGGGTCTGAAGCTTGGAAAAGCTGGTCACAGTGACACTGCTCATGAGTTAACGACAGAAAGCTGCTTCATGGTTCAGAAGGAACAAACACAAATGGCTCACTGAGCTAATTACCGAAATAGATGGGTTGTGTCATTTATCAGGCTGCCAAGAGAAAAGATCACTTCCTGAGAACAATAGGTAAGACTGTTCCCAACAGTGCTGAGCTGAGCTAAGATCTGGGGGAAACGCTGCACTGCTTGCCTGTGCTGGGTCCAGGTGCCCTTTGCGTATGCGTTAAAGATGGGATTCATTTGTCCAAGCAAAAAGATTTAATTTTGTTGTGCTGCAGTCCATAAAATATTTACACTGTTATTCCACATATACACACTGCTTACCTCCGATTTCATCTCTCTCCTACACACTTTAAATCAGAGCTGGACTCTGGCAATGTTGGCTGAACCAACAGTTAGGGGAAAGACTCAAAGTCATCTTGGCTTCCAGCACCTCCAACCCTTGTCTTTAGGTGAGATTAACCCAAATAGCCCACATAAAGAGGCCCATCCCTAAGGCTGAGACAGAAGGGCAAGTATTTTTTTCTAATTTTCACAAAATCCCCCTCAAAACCAGAAAGTTCAGGACAGCCCACTTTCTTCCCACTCTGACTATTGTACATGCTAGGAGGCAGAGATGAAAGGGAGAATGTTGGTGGCATTGACAATGGCTCTCAGTTCCAGAGGTCAGAGGCTTGAGGTAGTGTGGGGTAGATAGAGAAAGATTCTTGAGTTAGCTGGGGCTCACTTGGTGACCCACTAATTCTTCTTCATCATTTATACCAGTTTGTCTGACTCATATTCTTAGAATACTAAGAATGCCTCAGTATTCTTCTTATGTGTGAATAATCAATGTTTGCTGTCCCTCCCTGCAACAATGTAAACAATGTGCTTATATTTATTTATATTAATGATGTGTGTGCTTGTGTGCACACAGGTACATGCATGCTATGGCATGTGTGGTGGTCAGAGAACAACTTGACAATTTTCAGGAGTCAGTTCTTACCTCCTGCGGTAAGATCCTGGTCTTGAACTCAGTTCTTCAGGCTTGTGCAGAAATAGATTTTACTTCTGAAGTCATCTTTCGAGCCCCCTTCAAGAGTTTATATGAGAACTAAAGAATTGTGTCTAAGCAAGGGCTTTTGACAGTATATAAAGATGAGGATTTAGAGGTACCTCTTGCCTCGTGTTGAGTGACCAGTACCCTCATGACTGCCTTCCTTTCCTATTCTCTCTGTCATCAAGACCTGGGTGTAATTTATCTCTGACTCTCTGAGGTGTATTCTAAGTTGGGTTGCCAGGGTCACAAGGCTGTCACAGTTCCTTCCCCATCATCCATCTTCCTCCTGCCTGGCTCTGTCATTTGCTTCTCAGGAGTAGCTCTGCCTGAGCGTGCTTCCACCACACTGGCTGATTCATCCCCCTGCAAGGTCTCTGTACTGTCCACAGAAGCATCTTTGCTCATGTCTTCCTTCCTTCATCAACTATATCCTTCTCTTCTCTCCCCTTTGGCAGATCCATGACCATCACAGCATCTGCGAAGTGCCCCAGCATCCAATCAGGGCATCCCTGTCTGCCCCACAGGTCCCTGGCTCCTGCTAGGCCACCTCAGATTGCTGTGTGCACTTGCCTGCTTTTACAAGCTGTCATCCAGACAAGACTTGTCTCCTCAAGGAAGATTACAGATTTGTTGAGAATGAAGGCAATGCTCTTTCTCCTCCTGCCTTTGCCACAGTGAAAAAGATAGGTGTCATGTAAATACAAGGTACTATAAACAGTTCACAGGGAAGAACTAGGAAAAACATGAGACACTGAGGAGTTCACCCTGTGGGGGATGGGACAAGAAAGAAGGATGAGAATTGGTTTGGAAAGTCAGTGAATGGAAAGCTATTCAACTTTGCTGTGCATCTCCATCTCTTGTATTGTTAGGCAGCTAATTCTAGTATTTTCTTATGGACTTATATATCATGTAAATAAAATATATTTCACCAAAAAAATAAGGGGATGGGAGAGAATAGTTCATGAGAAGATTCTAGTAGTTTAAAGTCAAAACAATATCATTTTTATGTTTGAGAAGAAAATGGCTGGCAAGATGGTCAGAGGGTAAGGTACTTCCTGCCAAGCCTGATGAGCTGAGCTGCATTCCTGGGACGTGCTCACATGGTGGAAGGAGAGAACGGACTCCAGCAAGTTGTCATTGAACTGTCTGTACATGTGCCATAACATGGGTGTGCACACTATAGATAAATGTAGTTTTATTAAGACACCATTCACTGAAACACATCGAAGCCGCTTTAGACACCATCAAAATCATCCCAACAGTCTGTTGGCTGCCAGTCAGCAGCAGCCACCTATCAGAGAGGTCACGTTTGGAAGCCTACTCCTATTCTATTATTATGTTTGAATGTTTGAAACCATGGCTGTGCCTACTCAGTCACTACAGAAAAATGATGTTTTGGGGTGTCATCCTGAGTTCTTGAAAATGATCCTAGAGCAAGAAGTTCCCATGCTCATGCCATGTGTAAAACAAGGTCTGTGCTCAACAGTGTAGCTACACAGCAGGCGTATCTTAGTTTTGTGTTTTGACAGGAAGGATTTATTTTAGATCACTATTTCAGAGGGGCCAACACTGGAGTTGAGAGTGACAGATAGTCGTATACATGTAACTATATTGGCATGTGTGCCATGGTACATTTATTTACTTGTCCTTTACTTCTGTGTTGGGAAAAACCTACAATTTTTTTTTTAAATGCCACCTAAACACATCAATCTTGGAGGCAATGAGTTCAGAAAGTTCCCCTCCCACCCAATCCCTGGTGCGCATACAAGAGAGGGAAGGAGAGGAAGAGAGAGGAGGGGAGGAAGAGGGAGAGGAAAGGGGGAAGAGACTGTGACATCCTGTTTGATGGCTGAAAGATGGCTTCAAACCTGGCCCTACATTCACCTAAGGACAAAAAAGTAATGACATCAGCTTCCACATCTACAGTGACCACACCATGAGAACCGCCCAATCTTAAGGGACCCGGAGCTGTGTCTGACCCAGAGTGGGATTTCCTCTGGGAATCCTTTTGAGAGGAACCACTGTGCCCTGCAGCAGCTGACACGGTCCCCAAAGTCCCAGCAGTAGGCATTGCAGAGCAGACAGGGCCTTTGAATCCAATGTACCATCTTACAAACTGGAGACAAAAACAGAATTCTTGTAGCCACACAAGCTGTGCTGCCTGCTGTGAGCTCATTGGTGGCCTGGGGTGACCCGAGACCAGCTTCTCAGAGGGCACTTTGTCTGCTAAGACTTCCTGTGGTGGTGGACATGTCTGCTCACTGTGCGATGAAGAGTAGAAATTCAACTCTGACCTAAACTCACAGAAGTGTGGCTATGTGGCTGAAGCGATAGGCTTTCAGGGACACATGAACTAACTGCCTCTGAAAACATTCCTGTTGCTAAACCATGGGACACAGAACGTTCAAAGGTCAAGGTCACAGGGTATGTACTCAGAGACTTTTGAGAGACTTTACTCCACACCATGCTTACTGCTTACTTAATGTCTTTTTTTGTTTCTTTGAGCCGGAGGATGTCCTGGAACTTGTAGCAATCCTCCTGCCTCCACCACCTGGACAGACTTTACGCCACACTATGCTTATTGCTTACTTAATGCCATTTTTTGTTTGTTTAAGCCAGAGGCTGTGCTGGAACTTGTAGGCCAGACTGGCCTTGAACTTGCCACAATACTCCTGCTTCCACCACCTGAGTGTTGAGATTACCTGTGTGAATTACCACACCTCACCTAGATTATACATTTTTCATTTCAGATTGACACTGTCTGTTGTGTGCTGCTTTGCCAGAAATCTTTGCCTTGACCATTTATAAAATGTTGAAGCTGGTTTGGCTTACAATACTGGAGGGGTGAAGTCCCCGACAATACCAATTTGAGAGGAAAATAAATGGGGCCAGAACTTGGCACTGCTTTCCCCAACACTAGTATGTGAGTGAGAGCTTTTGTCATGTAGCATGGCAGAAGGGCAAAAAGCATGCCAAAGAAAGAAAGAAGTGAATCTCAGCCATCCTGTTTTTGGCACCTCCACAGAAGCTGGAATCACCTGGGAAGAGGGAATCTCAGTTGAGAAAATGCTTCCATCAGACTGGCCTCCAAGTCTGTGGGGGATTCTCTTATCTGATGGTTGATATTGGAAGGCCCAGCCCATTGTAGTTGGTGTCACCCCTGGATAAGTGACCCTGGGTTGTGTAAACAAGCAGGAGCCACAGAGCAAGCCAGTAGTATCATTCTTCTATGGTTTCTGCTTCCCTGCCCCTAGGTTCCCATTTCCAGCTCCTGTCCTGACTTCCCTCAGTGATGGAGTATGGTCTGGGAAGTGTAAGATGAAATAAACCCATTACACACCAGTTGTTTTTGGCCAATGTCTTCATCACAATGATACAAAGCAAACTAGGACGCTGTTATCCAGTACTGGGAAATAAACTCTCTGAGTTTTACATGCAGAACATTGGCTCTACCACTGAGCAACATTCCCAGTTCCAAACTTACCTTTTTGTCAGTAACTTACTCCTGTATTAACTAACCCATTCATGAATGGCAGCATAAACCCATTCAAGAGGGTAGAACTCACACAACCAATAAGGTCTCATCTCTCAATACTGTTCCCAGATCAATGAACTTCAACATGAGATTTGGAAGAGACCTTCAAGCCGTAGTAGAAATTATAATCTATGTCTTCGTGCTTTGATATTTTAATGCTTTCTAGACATCTGCATCATTTTAACACTTCTTTTAAAATTATCAATATATTTAACTTCCTTTTCTATTCAACACTTGAGATGCCTTTTGTTGGGGGAAATAACAAAGCACACACATCCTGTGTATGATCCTAACAAGGCCTTCAAGTGCCTTTTTGAAATCTTCTGCCTATCCCTTTTTCATATTTCCATGCTTCCCATTTTCACTGATGGATGATTACTTCTCCAAATGGGAAATGGTCAAGAGAGAAGCTACCCATTGTCTTAGGGACCTTTCTGAGGATCCCATTAGTGTCCTGCAGTGATAAGAGCAAGCATGGGATTTGGAAAAAGGAACACAAGGTTTCTCTAACCTGCCCCAGGAACATGAGAATGGAGCTGTGGAGTAGATCAAGAGTGAAGGGGTTGCTGGAGAGAGAAAGGACTCTTGGGTTTCCACTTGAGTAGGCATCAGAGTGCACTGTAAGGTCTCCTCATGGGTGTGGTTACCAATCTTCACTATCAACTTAGCTGTATTTAGAGTCCATCTAGGGGACATCTTTGTGAATTATCTGTGACAGTGTTTCTAAAGAGGCTTAAATAATGAGGGAAGGCCAATATGGTAGAGAATGAGATGATTCCAGCCATTAGATATCACTGGATTTGTGTTGATTCACAGGATGAGGTTGCCATGGCAATGGACCACATGCCTTATAGATGATATGGCCCTCACTGTTTCCTAATCTATCACTTCTTCCATTCTTTCTGGGGTCTGTCTTCCACTCTCCATCTGCCTGCCAGGAAATAACACCACTCCAGAGATACAGTGGAAACTTGAGGGCTCTGAGGTCTCCCTCTGTTTCCCAGATCTACTTGCCCACTTGAGATAGACATGCATTCCTAGCTCTCCTCATCTCATTGCCTCAGTCACCACAGTGAGAACGTTACCTTGCTCCTCTTGAAGATTAGTTGATTTATCTGTAAACCAGATTCCCCTGCTTGTTACTCCTGGAGATCCCACACCATCAACAATCCCATTTCTCTCCTGGACCTTGATTATGTCCTTCCTTGTTTTTCCATTCATTGTCTAGCATTTAAGCATCTTAAGAGCCTTCAACTATATTAGTTACTCTTCCTAGTGCTATGACAAAGTAATTAATAGAAGCAATGTTGGGAAGGAATGTTCTACTTTGGCTTATGGTTTGGGGAGTTACAGCTTATCATGGCATAGAAGGCATGGTGGCCAGAAGTGAAGACGGGTGGGTAGTGAGTGGTGCTCCATTTGCTTTCTTCCTCTCTTTTATTCCTCCTGGGACCCCAGCTCATGGGATGATGCCACACACAATCCAGAGTTGGTTTTCTCCCCTCCATTGCATCTTTCCAGAAGCACTCTCACAGATGTTGAAGGTTGTCTTCTGGGTGACTCTAAGACCAGTCAAGCAGACAATGAGGGTTACCTCTCACATATTTACATATTTTTTTGAAAAGTGAACTTCCTTAAACATGCCTTCCATATCTCTCCTGTTCTCTGGTTCTGGACTTCTTCAAATAGCAACAACTGGCCGTCGTGTTCCTCCCCCACTCCATGCCCTTCACTGATACAATTGCCACCTGTACCCACTTCTGCACCCAACCTGATATCTCAATAACAATAACCAGTGTCCGGTTGGTAGCTACCTCTTGCTGTGTCTCTTACCTTACCTGATTCCCAGAAATGCTTCCTTTTTTTTCCTGTATGTATTCCTCTCGAGGATGCTCAGCCCAGACACTCAGAAGCTTCCTTAACTGTTGTTATTATGGACACTGGCTGGTCCCTCCCCAGAATGTCATTCTTTCTTTGTAACAGTGCTCTGAAAAATCTAGTCTGGGACTATTCTGTTTCAAGAGCAGGCTCTTAGTTCCCTTCATCTAATTAGCACACCTCATCTCCCTGGCTTCAGTAAATAATCCCAACCCAGATCACTCATTAAGATCCAATCCCAAAACTTAAATTGAGCTATGAGAGAAATGGACTTGCCACTCACCTAACTTAAAGTATAGACCCTTAGGATTTGATGGTAGTCATGTTGGAAACACACAATAAAGAGGCCTAGAGAATAAAGTCGTCATCAAGAGTGGGAGGAATGGAGAGACAGAGAAAGAAAAATATGTACCCCCAGATAAACCAGCACTAAAGTGCTGAGTCAAACCATTCCTGAAGACCTGTTCTCAATGTGCTCAACTTTGTTGGCCTCTCTGCCTCTCTCTGCCTCTCCTTTCTCTCTCCTTAAGCCATTTGAAGTCACATTGATCACCAGAAAGTGTTCTGACACAGAATCTTCATCCAAATCACTTTTCTAGGTACTCAAAATAGTTTTTAGGTTTCTGTATGTAAATCTTCTTGTTTTGATTTTGCAGTGATGAAGATGGCTTCATCTCTGGCTTCCATCCATGGCTTCACATGAGTGCTATACTGTTGAATTACACTCCCATCTCATTTGAAATCTTTAGTGAGACATTGCTTCACGAATGTCATGACCAAGTTCAGTCTCGGTAGCATGACAAGGGACAGTTCTGACATTCTAATAAGATGTCATGATAGAAAGACTAATGGATGACTGATTCAGCTGCTTGTTGATATCATTGAATTCCAAGCTTCTCCCCCTCTCTTGACTATGACATCATCAATATTGGCTTAATCATCCAGACTGTTGAGACCATGGATACAGCCATGACTCATCGTGATATAACATCTAGAGAGTGCAGAGAAAGCAAGTTCCCTGTGGCTTTTTCTCACTCATGACATGGTCCTTGAAGACCCCCGGCAGGCATCCTCTCAGATGTCCTTAGTTGGCACTGGGCCACACAAGTTTCTGAATGAGATCCCCTGGAGCAGAGGACTTCTTTTCAGGCACATGGCCCTGTGGAAAGGAGTTCTGTTTGTAAACTAAGGAGGAGGTCAATCAGGGTCCACCACAACTGGTTACAGGTGGCTACATGACCAGGCTCCGGCAGAGTTCTCTGGACTCTCTGCCACCAGTCACCTCCTTGGACTTTCCCCTCCAACTCTAGCCCTAAGTTCTATAGTTTTGTTCATTAGTTTGAGCATGCTATGCACTCACTTATGCAGCTAAACCTCAAAGTGCGTTGCTGTTTTTGTTTATAGGACTCTTCAGTCACCATCCCTACTACTCAGTCTGCCTCTTGTTATCTAGTTCTCTGAGAACTCTTCTCTCATAAGCAGATCCTATGTAGGGGACCACTCTTCCTAAGACGCCCCCAAACTTTTTGTTCAGTTCACAACACCAGACCTCTTGCTCTGATTCTGCCCTAGTGGTCCTGGGAAAGCAGAGAGAGCCTCTCTCCAGCCTCCCCTGGCCCAATGCTCCCTTCTAGTGACACCTCATGGGAGTTTCTTTAATTCACTCTGTTGAGAGACTCTGAGCTTGTTCTCTATGGAATCAGGAGAGAACATTCATGATGGGGGTAGGGTGGGACAAAAAAAAAAAAAAACCCAAACTTTTCTAAGAAAGGAAGAACTTCCCCAATCCGCCAGTGGCATAAAACAAAACCAAAAACCCACCCGATAGTAAAAAGGCTGAGTGATTTACCTTGAGGATTAGGACAGAATTTGTACCATTGCTAATGCAACAGAGCCATAAAATGAAATAAAATAAAAGGTCTTCATGGATTAAACTCCTAAAATTTACTAAAATTGCTAGGATGCTTCTGTCAAGTCAATCAAATTCAAGATACCTTTTTGATGAAGTCTTTTTAGTACTTTGTCTGCATGCATATCTTGTACATGCCTGGTGCCTGAGAAGGCCAGAACAGGGTATTGGGCTTCCTGGAATTGGAGTTACAGATGGTTGTGAGCCACCACATGGGTGCTGGGGACTGAACCAGGTTCTCTGCAAGAGCAGCAAATGCTCTTAACTGCTGAGCCATTTCTCCAATCCTGACAAGAGTGTTTCTAACATTAGGTCATTTATTTATCATTTACATACAATAAAATATATTGGCTTTAAGTGTATGAATATATGAATTTTGACTCACTTGGATACCTACCACCACAATCAAGATGTAGAAGAACTCCCAATATTTTCTCATGCCACTTTGCAAAAAAATGCCCTCACCCTGGGAGCAGGAAATACTGGTGCATGCTTGTTTGATTCATAACTTTCTTTTCTCTTCTCTTCTTTTCTTTTCTTTTCTGTTTTTATTTTGAGACAGGGTTTCTCTGTGTAGCTTTGGAGCCTGTCCTGGCACTTGTACTGCAGACCAGGTTGGCCTCGAACTCACAGAGTTCTGCCTATCTCTGCCTGCCGAGTGTTGGGATTAAAGGTGTGCACCACCACCACTGGTCATGGTTATGGAAAAGTGATTTTTAGAAATATCTCCTTAAATCTTCTGACCACTTTTAATTTTTAATACTTAAATTTATTTCATTTTGCTTTGTGTGTATGAATATTTTGACTGTTTATATTATGTATACCCATGCATGCCTGATTTCCACGGAGAACAGAAGGGGGTATCGGATTCACTGGAACTGGAGTTACAGAGGGCTGTGGATTCTGGGAATTGAAGCCGAGTCCTCTGGAAGAGCAGCTGGTGCTCCTAACATCTGAGCCATCTCTCCAGCTCCCCAGCCATTTAGTGGTACAGTCTTCTTATTAAGTTGGAAGATTACAGTGACATCTATGTTTGTGTATAAGTCCTCTGCCAGATACTTGTGTTGTGACTATTTTCTGAGTCTGTGACACACTTTTCATTTTTCTTACCAGTTTTTGTTTTTTCCCCGAAGAGCACAAAGTTTCAACTTTTGTTTTTTGTGAAGTTTGACGTCTCAGTTTTTCTTCTCATGGTGTGTATCTTTTTGTGCAAGTTGTAAGGATTTTCTCATTTTCTTCCAGAAAGTTGAATATTTTTTTGAAGGCCTGAGATAAATGTGAAGCTTTATAGATATTGGGTTATCTTGAGTCCATTTGCTGAGAAATTATATTTTTCCCATTGAGCTACCTTGTTATCTTTGTTGCAGATCTACTGAGCACAGGGGAATGGGTTGACTTCCGGCCTTCTATGTAGCTGTTTGTCTTCCCTCATACTAACCCTAGCACAGAGCACAAGGTAATGTGTCTCCTGAAACCCATTCTTTTTAGGACTTTTAAAGCTATTTTAGGCCCTTTGTGCTTTCTCATGTGTTCTAAAATCAGTTTGATTTTTAGAACCAATCTGAGATTATGTTGAGTGTTCTGATCAGTTTGGGAAGAATTTACAGTCTAACATGTGTGAGTCTTCCAGTTCATGATCCAGTTCTTTCTGTGGGAGATTTTCCTTCATATTTATCCCAAGGATGCTTTATAATTTTCCATGCACAGATCTTATATACAACACAATTTATTACATGAATCTATTTTATATGTTTTCATTTTATTATAAAGGGTAAAGATATATTGATTTTTACATTTTAACCGCCAACCTGTAGGCTTACGAAATTCACCTAATATTTCTAGTAGATTTTTAGTGCATATTCCATGGAATTTCCCTCATCTACAATCACGCTATCTACAAATAATGACAATTTTCCTTTGCAGCCCATTTATTTATTTATTTATTTATTTATTTATTTATTTTTGCATTGTCTGGGACCTCTAATGTACTGTTAAGTAGGCAGTGGGATCACATTCACACCTTGTTCCAGACAGAAAGCATTCGGCCTTTTCAAATGTGGCATTTGCTGTTGGTTGTTCTTTTTATAGATGTCATTAATCAGGTTGAGGAAGTTCCTTCTCATCCTGGAAAGGCCCCCTTTGCTTTGTTTTATCATTAATACATGCTCTTATTTAACCAAACATCTCTTCTAACCATACAGAGGCTCCTGTGTGTTCCCAGATAGAAAACTGCTTTGGCTCCTTTTAGGCCAAGGGACTCCGCCCCATCGACTTTGAGCTCACATCCATGCAGTTGTCACTGAGCAGCAGAATTAGAGGGGGAGCCATGAAGGTGCTCGGTGACCTTTCCTCTCTGTAGCTTCTTCTTCTCTCATGCTTCCTACCATGATCTTGGCCATCTTTGCCTCAGCAGAGTCCCTGAAGCAGACTCTGCTTCAAAAACACAATCACAAAGGCTGGAAAAAGGGAAAAAAAAAAAAATCCAGGATCGCTGTGACCAGACATGTTGCTCCCTGTCATCTTTGCCTCAGTGACTTCCCAGCTTTTCTTTTTGACCCCCTAGCGATTCTATGTAACTGTTAACAGTTCCACCTTGGCCCTGGCTAAGAGGTACTTCTCAAAGCTGTGTAGATAGATGAAGCCCAAAGACCCTGGTGGTTGCCTTCCTGTCGGGTGGGACGAGTCCTCAGGGACACCCCTTCCTGGTGAGACAACTTCTCTACTGCTACTTTGTGACATTTAAGAAAACAACCCAGGAAGGAGGCTATATTTAGAACTAGTTACACATCTTTTCATAAAAGATCATCAGGACTAATTCTGTGTCAACTCACATCCAAGTTTCTGTCAAACAAGTGTGGACTAATTGCTTCACTGTACCAGCCCTCACCACAGGGAGCCCCTGGCACTGCTCCCCTCATCTCTCATGCGGTATCTGTTATTCTCCTAGGTGGCTAGTACTTGCTTCCTGAGTAGATTTCTTCTGATGGTGGAAGTGATGTCTAAAACTGCCTACAACCGTGTTAGTTCAGTTACCTTTCTCTACAGTGCACGCCTCCTCTCTTCCTCGTGCCCTTCCTTGCCTCTTTTTCTGTAGAATAACTGTCCTCTCCCAAGGCCAATCTGGTGTTTTCATCTTGGATCCCATTCTCCCTCTTCCTTCTCAATTACACGCTCTAATTTTTCTCTTCTGCATCAACCATCAACAATCTTTCCTTTTCTACTGAATCATTCCCATTAGCATACAAATGTATTATAATAGCGCTTATCTTTTTCTAAAGGCTTGTTACCCTCCATTTTCCTTCTGCCTGCTACCCCACCCTTCTGTTTCTCTTGACATCCAAAACTCAGAGGCATTTTTACCTACTGTTACCATCTCTCCCTCTGTTTCTTTTTGACTGTCTATCTCCCAGTCCCAAGTCCCTCGTTCTGCACACTCTATTAGCAGCACAGGCACTTGGCTGGTAACACTTCTCCTGAAACGCAGATTTCATCTGGCTTTAGAAGAAGCCCCACATTCTCCTTGCTTACACTGCTCAGTTACTCTCTGACCATTTGCTGGCTTTTCCTTTTTCTTTCTTTCTATTTTTTTTTAACTGTCCTCCTGGCATTAGAGCATCCTGAGCACAAGATGTAAACACATTTCCTCTTTCTATGCTTAAGCTCAAGGGCTGTCCCCGAGGACTATCTATTCTTGTGGTTCTAAATTGAAGGTGACCTTGACAATGGATGGAGACGGTTTGGGTTGTGACAACTGGGGGCAAGTGCTGCTGGTGTCTTGTAGGGAGAGGGACGGTGAACACTTCAAAATACATAGGGCAGTCTTCAAAGAACAGAAAAGTGTCCAGCCCAAATGTCATCACTGATGATGAGAAATCCACTCTGCCTAGCCCCACATTTCTGACTTATGTATGCTCTCTCTCTCTCTCTCTCTCTCTCTCTCTCTCTCTCTCCATATATACATATACATATACATATACATATACATATTCACATTCATTGCGAACTCAACATGGCCAAAAAGCAATCTTTAATTAACTCCCAGCCTCAGCGAAGGTCCCTATGCAACATTATCAGAGAGAGGACCCAAGGGCTAAATATTTAGTGAATGCTGTGATCCCAAAGTAGTGAATATATGGGAGTGAGGGGGTGGGAACAAAGCAAAAAGCTACCAAGTTGGCCACTGTTTCATGAACACAAACACACAACCTGTCCCTGGACCCTGTGGCTGACCACATGATTGGTTGGCCTTGAGAAGAACAAAGGTAGAGACAACTCCATCCTAGCTTGCATTTCATATGGGGCCAGCTTCCACTGTTCATCGAGGCAATATTTTATTTCCAGGTGGCTGCTTGGTTCTCTGGGCCTTTTTGTAGTTTGGGGAAGCCAGTACCACTCACTGTAGTGTGGTCACCCTAGGGAGCAAAACGTGGCTGCATGCCGAGGTGGCTCTTCCCATAGTGTTTACAGTGGGGATTGTTAGATGAGGAGAACATGGCCAGGCAGCAAGTTCCAGGCTTCACATTCAGATGGGAGAGAAGAGAACGTAGGCTCTATTCTGGTACATGATATTAACACCTGTCCATATATTGAGGTCATAGGCCCAGGGTTCATTGTTGAAACCCTTCTTCCTTCATATCCCCACTCTACTCCCTCTGAAAACATACGCCAATTCCAAGATCTTCCCAGCATGCTCTCTAGTGTAAGCCAGCGCAGCTGTGATACCTGCCACCCCAGTACCCAGCTTCCCACAATTCTTATTATCCTTTAAAACCCTGAAGCAGGGCTGGTGAGATGGCTCCGTGGGTAAAGGTGTGTGCCACCAAACCAGACCACCTGTACTTGATTTTGGGGATCCATATAACAGATGGAGAGAACCAATTCAAAATTGTCCTCTGACCTCATACATGTGCCCCCACTAAACAAACAACAAATAAAATAAAATACTTTAAAAGGTTAAAAAAAAAAAACAGAGCATGGTGCCCCATGCCTGTAATCCCAGGACTAGGGGGGTTGAGGCAGGCAGGTTGCTATAACTTTGGACCAGCCTGGGCTTCAGTGTGATAGCATTTCAAACAACAACAAAGCAAACAAGTAAACAACACCCTCCCCAACACAACCATTCTGTATTGTCACATTGATGCATGTCCTTCAGTACCTTCCCATTGCAACACAAATAAAAGAAGCTTTTCCCCCAGCATAAGGGGCCCTGCATGATTCACCCACCATGACCTTCCTTGGTAATTTTGTCCATAATGACCTTTTGTTTCCTAAGGCCTTTTTTGTTTTTTCACCTCAGGACCTGTAGGGAGACACTGTAACCACACCTCCTAAGGGCTGGTTACAGGTTGCCTGACCACGCCTGTCAGGGCATGGTCAAGGTGAGGTCAGGATGACCAGTGATAGGTTCTTAAGGGGCTGCAAGGCACATGGCTGCTCCTTCTCTCTGGCCTGCCTGCCTTGCAGTCCCTGGCACGGTGTGGCTTGCGTTTGGCTGGTGTTTATCTTAATAAAGATATCTTAACCTTACGGACTATTTATCGGCTCTCTATACAAGGACCTGCACATTTGTTCACACAGTCTGCTCTGTGTTTGCGGTTTCTAATGATCCCTCTGCTGAGAGGACCTGCTTGTCTCTAACCCATGCTAGTACTGGACCTACTTTCTAGGTTTATCGATTCATTGTCTGTGCCTCCCATTAATGTAAGCTCCCTGTGATCTGGGACCTCCGTGTCTTGTCTGGTTACACAGTGCTAGGACGTGTCAGAGCTAACTTTTGTTGAAAGCATAAGTGCCTTCGGACCCCTAGCAACTGAGGATTCATGTGAAAAACGCTGAATTCTTAACCCCAAAACAGTTTTTTTCCAGTTCCTTGGAGGTTCAAGTACTGCTTTAGCCACGTCTGTTAGGCATGTGGAGGACCCACTAATCCTATCATACACAACTCTGAATTTGTGAATTGGGATCCTATGTAACAAGGGGTGCATCATGCACACGAAACTGGGATTCAGGAGCAGGAAGAAGGGAGTGGGAGAGCCCCGCAGTGAAACTGAAGAACGGGATGGTCCGTGCAAGGACATGGCCAAGAAAGGCAGCGACCACCAAACCACCGTGCTTGGCATTTCATGGTAAGAGCCTCGCATTTACTACCGTTTTTTTCACCAATAGAGAGAGCGTCAGTGCAGAAGAGGAGGGGGCACGGAGTTTCTGGGATGGAGGGACCATAGTGCACTGGGTGGAGTTTAAGGTGGGAAGGAGTACTGTGCAATAGAACTTGCTGTTCGTCGAAGAAAAGCCAGGGTAGGAATCTGGAGGAGAGGAGAGAACAAACACCTATTTTTCTGAAAGGAAAGCCAGAATCTGAATCTGGAGGAGGGATTTAACTAGCTGTATCCCCGGGATCCTTGTAGAGGCTCCTGCCTTCCACTAGCCACAATAGAGCCCGGAGGATGCAATCATTGGCTTTGATTAAAGTGGTGGGTGGTGTGGGCGGGTGGCTACGCGAGCCGCGGTGGTGCTAAGGGGCGGTGCGAAGGCTGCGCGAGGAACCAATCAGCGGCGACTCTGGGTTCTTGCGGGGCTTCTCAGAGGTTCCGCTTGCGGTGGAAGGACCAGAGTTGCTGACTGCCTCCCCTGGTGCTGCTATCGCCACTGGGGATGCCTGCGCTGGTGCCCGGCTCAGGCGGCCTTGCGCCTCTGTAGGGCCCCTTGCACGAATGTGTCTAGAGCCTAGAAACTGGTCCTGAGGGGCAGAGGGCCACTGGGTGGGTGGGTGGGTGGGTGGGGGTGCGGGAGGCAGGACTGAGGGTGGAAGACAAACGGGCGACTTGCTTCTCCTCACATTTGTTCCAATTAGCACCAAGTTGGCAGACAACCCACAAACCCACGATGCCTTCGCCCCCCCCCCTTCCCTGCGTTTCAGAATATTCTGACTGTAAGGAAACTTCAGCTCCCTCTGGTAGGCTCAAAAGGAACAGACACTTGGCACCACCTTCTCGCAGTAACATTGCGTGGATGAAACACGGGGATCCTTAACTGCAGCGCTCTAACCAAACTCTGTACCCTTCAGAGTGCGGGTAGCGTGGAGGTAGGGGGTGCGGGGTAGTAGGGTGGGCGGGACAGAGGGGCCCCTGGAGGAGGGGAGGGATGGCGCCGAGAAGCGGGATGCCGGAGGATTGCTTGTGTGACTGCATCTGAAGCAGACTGGTCCAAGGAGTTCTGCCAGCGACATCGCCGCCTGCATTGCGTCGGACCTGACCATCTCCAATGTGAAATTCCCGGGGAAGGTCGCGCGCTCAGCTAAGGGCTGTGCGTGGGCGGGGCTGCGGGCCACCGAGGAAGAGGAGTTGGTGGTGGGCTTTTCGAGGAGGAGAGGAGGGAAAAAGAAGAAAAGCTATGCTGGCAAGGATGGGAACTGAATGACAACCCCCCTCTGCCAAACCACCCCCTCATATTTTCCATCTACCTCCTCGCTCCTGCCCTCCCCCGCCCTCCCCAACCCACGCCCTGGTGGGCCAATCGCTGCTCCGCATTCCAGGCGCTTTCTCAGGTTTCTGCTGATCTTGCAGCGCCCAGAAATGGACCGAGCGGACCTGCGGCCGCATGCTCCCTACTCCACTCCGATCTGCTGAAGGCTCCCGGCGCGCTGCAGAGCGAGGTCCGTGCGGTGGTGCGGAGACCCGATAGCCATGTAGAGCCAGGCTTTGGGCCGCCTGCCTCTCTCGGGATCGAATCAAGGGCTCCTGTAGTGTTCAGAGGGGGCGAGAGTGCTGCTTATCGCCATTTGCTTGGGTGACTCGGGAGAGGGTGGCCTTTTTGCTTTTCCATCCCGCATCCTCCGGAACTCTCTGCAGCGGAGAGAGGACCGAGCCCCCAGGTTGCCTGCACCATGTGAGGATGGGGGCAGGGAACGGACATTTCCTCCATAGCTGCTCAGTAAAACGATCGGACCCCTGAGAGGAGAAGGACGCGGACCACGAGGGGCCCAGTGCCTCTCGGATGCTGCTGTGGAGGTGGCTCGCTCCGACTGCTGCAAAGGAGACCTGCCGCATTCCGACTCTCCGCCGCCGACTCAGCACCGCCCCTGCGCCAAGCCGGCCCGCCAGGTAGGGAGCTCCACAGTTCCGGGGCTGCAGAATCCGAGGTTAGGATGACAGGGTGGGGGAGGTTGAGGGTGAGAAGTTGCTGCCCAGGACCCGGAGCTCCCCCAGCATCTCTAAGCGCTTTTCCGATCTCCAGTTTTTAACGAAGTTGTAAACGAATCGGCTGCTGGGCAGGGGGGGAAAGTGGGATGGAAGATTTCCAAACTTGGATTTCTGGGTGTCTGTTGTGTGTCTGTCTGTGCGTGTGTGTTAACCCCAGTAAAAGTCCGGTGTGTTCTACAAAAGCTAGTCGTCTGTGCTCTTCGGTGTCTATAGGTTCGTCCCATAGGAATGCTTCTGATTTTCTACCCTGGTATCACTTTTTATTTCTCTGCAGCGTCCATCGATCGCCCCGTGGGAGCTTAGAAGGCGGCAGGCGAAGAGGGGTAGGGGGGGAGAGCCAAGGAGCAGCAAAGGGGGTGACAGGCGTGGGGATCTGCTGAGTTGGCACTGCACCGGGTCCTAGGAAGGCTGCAGGAGGGGAGGGGTGCATTGGCGAGCCCCGGAGAGATGGCAGGTGTGCGTTAAGGCAGTCAGAGCAGGAAGAAAAAAACCCACCAACCCCAAAAACAGAGCACACCCCCAAAACCCAAACCTCTCGAAAAAGCCTCACTGGGGGCCCTCAGGCGAGAGGGCTTTCCAAATTGGGTAAAAGGCAGAGTGGAGGAGGGGGAGGTGGTAACTAGCAAAGTTGCAGACCTCTGAACCTTCTGGCCCCGAAGCCCCTCCCCGTGAGCGTGGGGGAGACTCACTCTCCGGTGGGGGGGCCGGTTGGGTCCCCCCCACCCCTCTTCCTTCGCTCCTTCACACCCCGGGCTCTCTCCTGGCCTCCCACCCCTGCACTCTGCTTCCATCATGACGGTGATGTCGGGGGAGAATGCGGACGAGGCTTCGGCCGCTCCGGGTCACCCCCAGGATGGCAGCTACCCACGGCAGGCGGACCACGACGACCACGAATGCTGCGAACGCGTGGTGATCAACATCTCCGGGCTACGCTTCGAGACGCAGCTCAAGACCCTGGCACAGTTCCCCAACACGCTGCTGGGCAACCCAAAGAAACGCATGCGCTACTTCGACCCCCTAAGGAACGAGTACTTCTTTGACCGCAACCGGCCCAGCTTTGATGCCATCCTTTATTATTACCAGTCAGGGGGCCGCCTGCGCAGGCCGGTCAACGTGCCCCTGGACATGTTCTCCGAGGAGATCAAATTTTACGAGTTGGGCGAGGAGGCCATGGAGAAGTTCCGGGAAGATGAGGGCTTCATCAAGGAAGAGGAGCGCCCCCTACCTGAGAAGGAGTACCAGCGCCAGGTGTGGCTGCTCTTTGAGTATCCGGAGAGCTCAGGGCCTGCCAGGGTTATCGCCATTGTATCGGTCATGGTCATCCTCATCTCCATAGTCATCTTTTGCCTGGAGACTCTCCCTGAGCTGAAGGATGACAAGGACTTCACGGGCACCATCCACCGCATCGACAACACCACAGTCATCTATACTTCCAACATCTTCACAGACCCCTTCTTCATTGTGGAGACCTTATGTATCATCTGGTTCTCTTTCGAGCTGGTGGTGCGCTTCTTTGCCTGCCCCAGCAAGACGGACTTCTTTAAGAACATCATGAACTTCATTGACATCGTGGCCATCATTCCTTATTTCATTACCCTGGGCACGGAGATAGCTGAGCAGGAGGGGAATCAGAAAGGCGAGCAGGCCACTTCCCTGGCCATCCTCAGGGTCATCCGCTTGGTAAGGGTGTTCAGAATCTTCAAACTCTCTCGCCACTCTAAGGGCCTCCAGATCCTGGGCCAGACCCTCAAAGCTAGCATGAGGGAGTTAGGGCTGCTCATCTTTTTCCTCTTCATTGGGGTCATCCTGTTTTCTAGTGCAGTGTACTTTGCCGAGGCGGAAGAAGCTGAGTCGCACTTTTCCAGTATCCCCGATGCTTTCTGGTGGGCGGTGGTGTCCATGACCACTGTGGGATACGGTGACATGTACCCTGTGACAATTGGAGGCAAGATCGTGGGCTCCTTGTGTGCCATCGCTGGTGTGCTGACAATTGCCCTGCCCGTACCTGTCATTGTGTCCAATTTCAACTATTTCTACCACCGAGAAACTGAGGGGGAAGAGCAGGCTCAGTTGCTCCACGTTAGCTCTCCTAACTTAGCCTCTGACAGTGACCTCAGCCGCCGCAGCTCCTCTACTATCAGCAAATCTGAGTACATGGAAATCGAAGAGGATATGAACAATAGCATAGCCCATTACAGACAGGCCAATATCAGAACTGGTAACTGCACCACAGCTGACCAAAACTGCGTTAATAAGAGCAAGCTCCTGACCGATGTTTAAAAAGCAACAGGCAAGCAAGCAAAAAGCCCCAAACAAAAGCCCTGGTGACTCATGTCCCGCTCTGTAGATACTTCACTAAACATTAGTCTTTGAATGCTTTATTTAACTGTCAATGCATTGTTGCATTGTGAATCTGGGGAGTGGCAAACCTGAGGCTTTCAAGATCCATTAAAAAAAACCCCTATTTTCATTTTATTAAAAATGAGAAAAGAAAGTATTTTCTAAAACTGGCTTCAGTGCTGTCCATTAAGGAGTCCATGTGAAATAAGACTCATGTTTCCCTGTACTGAAATATTTCCAATCTTTTGCCATAGGCTTTTTTTTTTTTAAAAAAAGAACACCTAAAAATCAGATGACCACTTAGGAATATAAGTTCAAATTTGCATGGGACTCCACCCTCAAATTTTTGCACACTGCACACCACATTTCAGATAGTGTACTCTGTGGAACACGTAACAGCCTCAGTGGTCAGTGAACAAATGCTTTTCTTTTGATCAACTGAATTGCATATAAGGCAACCAAAATCAGACTAATTAAGACTGGTTCCCAAAGCACCTTATACATCTGTTATTGGTCCCAGTCTGTTGGGATTTTCCATCTGCCCCATTCTCCTAAATACAGTCTATTCTCTAAGAAAAGGGTAACTTGATTAAACAAGTTGATTCATCTGTAGGGCTGCTAAGTTCTCTCAACTGCAGATGATCCAAATATAGGTCTTTTCTCACTAATCCTGCACCCTGACCCCTGACCTTCAGAAGTGGATGTAAAAACTTACCATCTTACCCTCCTTATTGCAAGAGCACAAGAGTTAAATGGTAAGCATGTTTGAATCTGATAACATTTATTTTATAATAGCATGCCGAGACAGTTAACCCAGACAATAGGGAATAAGCTTAAGTTGAAATTGACTCTTCTAAATATAGGCCCTTTTTCATTTGCATTCACCAAAAGTGCACTCCTTCATTTATTAACTCTTTTCTTAGCAACTAAAGTACTGTATTTAAGTGCATATGTTAGTCAGATGGGAAGAATCCCCTTTTGGAGCTCAAAGCATGTCCTCTTAGTCAGCATTATGGCCTATTTGATTAAGATGTACCTTGACTTAATTAATGCATGATTTCAGTAATAAAAATTAGAAAATATTAAAAAATCACAAGTCTGTGGGATGAAAGGCCCAAAAGAAACAATGGGGGTGGGGGAGGGGGTGGGGGGAACACTCCCGTCAATTTTCCTGCCTTTGCTCAGGGAAATGTCAAGCTTCTGTGCAGGTATAGGCAGAGAGAGGACCAATATGCCCATCCTTTAAGGGAAAACTGTGGAAAACTAAATAAGTCATCAAGGTATTTAATACACCTAAGACAAGCATTCTTTCTAGCTGAACAATACAAGCGAAACAAACAAAAAAAAGGTGCAATACTGCATGTTTTTTTTTTTTTTGGTGCATTCCTAGGATGTAAGTGACAATGTTTATCTCTTCATGCACCCAGAGCAGAGCTGATTTCTTTTTGCAGTCATGATTTGAAGTCTATAGAGACTTCGGCCCTCCCCTTGAGGCTCCCTGAAGAAACTCAGCCGATTGATTTAATAGTTGCTTAGTGCCTTTATCTGTACCCACAGTGAACTGCAGAAAGTGCCTCCATAACTCAGCTGGGAAGTTATTTAACAGAGGGGAGGAAGGGTTGGGGCACAGACCTTTTGCTTTTTGGTTTTGTTTGTTTTTCCATCCTCACTCTCTCACTTCACCACTGTGAGAAGACCACATCACCCACCCTCAGCGCCCCAAAGAAGAGAAAGAGAAAGCAGGGGCTGCCTCTCTGGCCATCTACTGGACCTGGTCTCTTTGGCAGCCTGACTCTGGGTATGAACTGAGACCCATCTTTGAACTGGACACGAACCGTAAACATGTTCTGTTCTGTTTTGTTTGTTTTCTTCTCCATCGGAAGGCAAGAGAAATGTTTTTGGGAATGTGGAAGGCCACTCTGGACAGACAGAGCTTCCTCAGGTTCAGTGGTTCCTTCTCCCCACTCGCTTCCTGTTAGCTACAGCACTTTGCAGATCTCTGAAAGTCCGGTCTTTGGGGGTATCATTGCAAATCATGGGAACACTTAGCTCACAGTGATCTTCTATAGACCGGCCAGCCTTGGCTAACCTCCAATAGATATTTCTTATGATGCTCCTATGATTGTCCCACGTGGACGTCACTTCACTGGCTGAACATCTAACTGCTGCTGCCCCAGCCACTGAATCCAGAGAAAGATGGGGACCCTGTGTCCAGCTGAAAGATCGCCAAGTCACACAGGCTTTGGAGTTCAGCAGCTATTCACCAATGGAGAGGTATTCAATGCCTTTTGAAGGACGCTAGAGTGGGGAACCTTCATACTGCTTTTAGCATGTGGCTGTATACTACTGTCTGCCTTACATCCTTGCCTGGCTTCTTCTGGAATCTTCCCTGGTACTTCCATGCCTTTCCCCCACCCAATCTTCAGACGAGAAGTGAGGCCATCAGCCAAGAAACTATGATGGTATCAAGACTGTCCAGCTCAATTGAAGGAAGGTGGATATTTTATTTCCCTGTGCAACTTTTGTGAGTATTCAGGGTGAACACAACACATATCCTGGAAGATGAGGGGCCAAGAACTGCTCCACCTCTGACTATAGGGCGTTCAGCCCTCCCATGTGTTGCTTATCCTTTGAACCTTAGCTCACCAGTCTGAGCTTCCCTTTTACATGCTCCCAAGTCTCCTGTTGGGGGCAAAATGCTGACTCCCCCTCTAGTCTCCAGGGATATCTTATACTTTTGACCCTGAGATCTAGGACACAACAGAACTCTGTCAACAGCAATAATCCACTCAGTACTATGGGATGGATGGGTTAGAGGATGAGACAACAAGGCCAAGACTGATGAGCCCACCCCTGGACACTTGGTCCTCCTCTGTAGCTGTGCTCTGGACAGGTTGAATCTTCTGGAAATGTTCCAAGTGCTGCGTGTGGTGAAGTGGTCTCCAGGCATGGGGATGTGCTGTTGTTATGAATTCGGAGTGGATGGGGGTATGGATGCTGGTTATCCATCTGTAGCTCGTTGCAATGAACATGATGACGAGGAGTACAGGGATTATCTGTGTAGCATAGGCATGCGACCTTTGACCAAGCTCTTACCCCTGCACTGAAATGTGCTGAAATGTCTTTGTAGACCTGAAGGTGCACTTAACTAAACTGCCTACTAAGGAATGACTCATTTGGTCCCCTTCATAAATCCCTTTCCCAGGCTTTTTGCCCTTTCACCCTCTTCTTAGGTACTGAGCCTCGATAGCTCATGCCCTGATGCTTATACCTGTTTTCTCTGGAAGGAGAAGACTTACGATGCACTGATAGCCATAGCCCAGCTCTTCCAAAGTGCAGGGCCCTAGTTCAACAGGGTGCCCTTGGGAGAGTCAGGTCATCCTGTGGCTATTAGCCATCCCAGAATCTCTGAAGTGCTTAACTCACTTCAAGCGATGTGAATCAGAGAGACCAAAGATATCCATTTCCTCTGTCCTCAGATTTCTAGAAGATGGACTGTAGCCAGGAAAGGGTTTGTTTTGGTTTGGCTTTTCTCTCCCCTTTCTCCACGTGTGCACACCCCTCACCTCACTCCCCTCTGAGACTTGAATTCCGAAGCTCAGTGACATCTGTTCACTGAGAGTGTTTGTGGATGAGTCCAGAACATCAGATCAGATATTTCTCCCGCATTATAGTCAGTAACAGTCATTTCTCTAAAATGGAACTGTGTGGTAGGTTTGGAGTCCACTGTGGTGGAAATGAAGCACAGAGGTCACCACAGCCTCCATCCTCTTGAGACTAGTACAGAAGAAAGTGTCTGAGTGGTGGCTGGAAATTTTTCCTCAGTAGAAATGACATTGGACCCATAAAGGACTTTCTTCATGTTGGGTGGAGTTACAAATTATTCAAATTAGTGTCTGAAAGAATCAATGAAAAATTAGTTTTCAATCTCATGCTCAACATAGGAGGCCTCAAGACACGTTTAAAAAAGAAAAAAACTTTAAATTTTAATTCCTTGTTTGGTAGATTGGATTGAATAGAAAGTAGAAAGGGAACATTAGCAGAAGGCAATTCCCCATTTTCTTCCAGGAATGACTTATTCCTGGGAGTGGTGAGAATTGGTGGGTGGTAACCATCCATAGTATAAAATTGTTAGAAAGACTATAAACTGCCAAACAACCACGTTATCTTCCAGCCTTTTCCAAGCAAGAGTGAGGCCTTTTGATATTTATATTCATTTTGAGAAGACAAACAAGCTAGAATTTGAGGAGCAGACACAAGCTAGGTTGAACTGTGATCTCAGGAGGTAGACTCTCACCTACAGTAGTACTTACATTTATAGCATGGGACTTCAGGGTATATGCAAAAGTGTCTAGAATGACTCAGGTAAATCTTCAAGGAATGTACATTACCACTTTTTGTAAAGAAGCAAGCAGGAACTGAATTGTTAACCAAAACTAGTCCATTATCTTGGGCCACTGTGCAAACTTATTCAGGGCATAGACATAAGGTTAAAAGCCTTGAGAGCAAATGACAGCCTCTTTGCTCATTGACTCATGGGAATGCCATTGTGCAAACAAAGGGTTATGCTCTGCTGCCTTTAGGACAGCTTTGAGGAGGTTAACCCTGGTCACAGTGACTTTTATTTAAGAGTTAACAGGGAATTCATGATTCAAGACTTCAAAGGATCTAGGAAAGTTTTGTTCCTAAATCACAGAAGAAGAAGACACGGAATGAGGAAAGAAAATAAAACAAGAAAAGCCCCTACAGAATATGCTAGGTCATGCGTTATCTCCCCTTTCCAAAACATGTAGGAGTCTCTTTCTTCTTCGGTGAACTATTTAGGGACTGTTTATGCAGCAGCCGTAAGGGACATGGACTCTGTGACATACCTCTAACATTGTAGGTAAAGTATTCCTGAGGCTAAAAGCTAAAGTGACAAAAGAAGTATTGATTTGAAGTGCACCCTCAGAACGACAAACCATTGAAGCTGATGACGTTCTGTTTTGTTTCTTGGCTTTGCCAATTGCTTACTCCTTGAGTTAAGGACATGTCTCATCTCATCTCCCCTGCACTTGCCCTGCCCTAACCGTTCACCATGTCAGGTCGAGGATAGTGAATGTTACGAATGGAGAACCTAACAATGTGCATAGTTTTCATCTATGCAATTTTAATTGGTTCTGTCATTTCATGATCTGTTCATATTTGGCATCAATTAAAGATAATTTTTAAGGATCTTATCATGGAAATCCCTTGACTGTTTCTTTGTGTCTTGTCTTAATTGGTCTTTTGGGGGCCCTCTGCTCATACTATCTACTTTGGGGTCTATTTAAATGACATAATGACTCAAGGTAAATACCAGGGAGTGACCTCATTTTTCTTTGGGGCTGATGAGCAGTTGCTGCCATCCAAAGAGGTGCTCTGGGTTTGCATTTTGGTGATCAACTCACAGGTTGGTTTTAGATAGGATCCTAGACCCTTGAGATGGCCTGTGCAAATGGCAGGGAATCCTGTTTCAATGAGCTATCCTTGATGAAATTGCTTTGAATTAGAACCTCTTTTTACAGCCCTGCCCTAGAAGCATTGCATGAAAAGTGTGTGTGTGTGTGTGTGTGTGTGTGTGTGTGTGTGTGTGTGTGTGTACATGCTCAGAACAGTGCTATGACATGGTACCAAATAACTTGTTAGATGCACAATGCTATTAGTAGTTATTTTGATGTAGGAAGACAAGAGATTCTAGATGTTCTTTACACATCCATTCTCACCTCGTTCTCTGTGTGATTAACTTTTTTTCTTCCCTTTCAACAAATAACTTGATGCATTTCCGCTTCTGTGTCAGAGCAAACAGGGATACATGCTTCAGGATAGTGGCCTGCTGTGATCCTAGTGCTCTGGGTGTCTAGACACCATCATGAAGTTGCCTTGCCGTGGTGCCATGGCTGATCTAGAGATGGAACCCACTTTTTTTTTTCTGTAGAAGTTGCCACCAGAAACAGAGTCTGAGGCCAGAAAGGAAGCTGACTGTGAATTTTTAGTTATGGCTGAATTATAGGTCAGGCTAAGCCTAAGGGAGAAGAGAGCTCGTCCATGACGATAGCATTGGAGACACATGAGCCAGGAAAAGTACAACTTCCAGTATGTTTCTCAGAGCTCAGCCTTAGAATGGTCTAGAAGTACAGGCAAACAGAGTTGGATTGATGCCAGAGGCAGCACTGTGACTAGAAGCTGTGGTGTCCATTGAGGGTTTAAAAGATAGTCATGTTAGTTTTAGGGGGAGCGGAACAGAGAAGGGAAAGCAGGCAGCAGGACGGGACTGGGTCGTTGCTCCTTTGTGTCTTGTGGCAGTCGGTCTGATCCCAGATGTTGATGAGGCTGGAGTGGTCGAGGAATATTAGTGCCAGGCTGAGCAAAGTGCCTGGCTTCAGGTCTTAGGAGGACAGGACTCAGCATAATTAGGCTGGTCACCACCAAGCCCCATTGTGAACTAGCTAAGAATGGGTTTTCAGAACATCCTTCTTCATTCATTGGGCCTAAGGTGATGCTAGTGACTGTGTGTACCATTATCTGACACTCTTGGAGATAAGAGGACATTGGTGCTTAGGACCTCACATGGCATTGGTTCATCCCACTTCTAGGGATGTAGGAATATATGCATTTAAAATCATAGAAGTAATGAAAATACTAACTTTTTGGAATTATTAACTTAACAGACCACTAGCTTCTACCAACACAAATGCTAAGAATGTCACCAGATAGCATCTTTGGCCTATAGAAAAGCTTCCCCCATTCTGCTGGACATGCCTCTTTGATGTACCCACCAATATATTTTAAACTTGCCTTGATTTATGGCTTTCTTTGTTCTGTAAACTATAAAGGCTTCATGAAATTGCTTCCATGTTGGAACATGGAATTTTGGGATAACCTAAATCTATGTTCTTGGGTTCATGGCCACTTAAAATGGCTCCAGAATAAACCACCTGTTATCCCACCCCCACACCAAAGACCAATCAACCAACCAACCAACCAGCCAACAAACCAGCCAGCCAAACAGCCAACCAACCAACAAACCCCAACTTGGTTCTTTGGGCTGGGGATGTCAACAATGACCATAGTGTTCTTGCTGTTTTGTTTCCTGAAATCTGAACTCTTTAAATTTGACAAGATCTTTTGCACCAGAACTCTGGCTACTCTCCCTCCCCCTACTTTTCTCCCCCCCCCTCTCTCCCTCCCTCCCTCCCTCTCTCCATCTCCATCTCTGACTCTAACTCCATCTCCATCTCCATCTCCATCTCTCTCTCTCTCTCCATCTCCATCTCTATCCATCTCCATCTCCATCTCCATCTCCATCATCTCCATCTCCATCTCCATCTCCATCATCTCCATCTGCATCTCCATCATCTCCATCTCCATCTCCATCTCCATCATCTCCATCTCCATCTCCATCATCTCCATCATCTCCATCTCCATCTCCATCATCTCCATCTCCATCTCCATCTCCATCTCCATCTCTATCCCCATCTCCATCTCCATCTCCATCATCTCCATCTCCATCTCCATCTCCATCATCTCCATCTCCATCTCCATCTCCATCATCTCCATCTCCATCTCCATCATCTCCATCTCCATCATCTCCATCTCCATCTCCATCTCTATCCCCATCTCCATCTCCATCTCCATCATCTCCATCTCCATCATCTCCATCTCCATCATCTCCATCTCCATCTCCATCTCTATCCATCTCCACCTCATCCCCACCCCTATGCCCATCCCTATGTCAGCCCCATCTCTTTCCCCACCTCCATTCCCATTCCCATCCCCATCCTTATCCCCATGTCTACCCCCATTTCCATCCCCATCTCCATCTATCTCCTAGGGCTGAGGAGCAAAGCTGGAGGCCAGCACACGCCAGACAAGCATTTACCAATGAGAACCTTTAGATCTTCTTTTTTTAAATTTATTTATTAGTTCTAGTTAGGGAACAAGCTTGTTTCACATGTAAGTCCCTTCTTCCTCTCCCTCCCCTCACCCCACCCCTCCTCCCCCATCCCAACCTACTCCCCCATCCACCCATCACTCCCCCTTTAGATCTTCTTTTAGCAATTTTTTATTTAATCTCACATGGTCTTGCTGTGCTCCCCCAACACTGACTTTGTTCTAGAATATCTTGGAGATGCACACTACTCAGGAGAGCATTGTATTCTGGGGGTCAGTGAGGTCATTTTTCTCATTGCCTGGGATGTAGTAGTGACTATGGAATGAGGTTCAGTCCCCTTCTTCCTCCTTCCTCCTCATAGCACTCCTCCATCCACAAATCTCTAGAGTCACTAGTAGCACTTTGCTTAGAGTCAAAGGCGTAGCCTTTCCCTATAAGGTGCTAATAGCAACACTTCAGTTTCTAAATCACTCTCTCCTTAATTATGTTGCTCCCCGCCCTCACCTCCCTCACAGATTAGGTAGGGTTGTTGTGACTGTTTCTGTTTTATAGACTAAAGGAGCTGCCAAGCTGCAGGGTGGAGAGGTAGCCTGGGTTTATCGTGGAGTCGAGGCCTGGTGTCTAGCCATGGTTGAGCATTTATGGAACTGACTGACTGTTGGGAAAGACCAGCACAAGTAAGGAAAGGTCACAGAAGGCTCTGCATAAGTACATGGCTTCCTTTGCTAGCTCTCATCTCTGAGACAGAAACATAATTCCTCCTGAAGCTGTGTGGGTTCTGTGAGAGATACTAGGGCCTCCTGTTTAATACATTCTAATGTGTTATAGGAATTGGAGACAGCAATGTGTTGTTAATTACAGTAGTGGAGGGAGGCACTGCCGAGGGGATTAGCAGCAGTCAATTCCTCCCTGTAGCAGGAGCTGCGTTTTAGAGGAAGAGATCAGGGGAAAGAGATTCTTCAGTCGCGTGCCTAGCTGGGTGATGGTGGAGTTTGAAGCACTGGTCAGAGTACATGTTTCAAGAGGAAACTTGAGTACATTTTGCACATAAAACTAGGCAGGCAGCAGTCCCAAGATGCTTGGCCATCTTTCCTAATTCTGTCCCTCCCTTGCTTTTGGCATGAATTCTGTTTTCCATCTTCAGACCCTAAATACCAAGGGCAGACTCTGCCTTGCAGTGTGTTGGGGGACCAGAAGGTATCTGATAATGATCTCAGTCAGGATTGCAAAATGTTGTCTGGTTTGATTTTTTTTCCCCCATTCCACCTGTGAGTATTGAGAAATAAAGCAAGATGTTGCTTGGAAATTTTTCTCATATGCTTGTCTGAGAGACATTTTATAAATATAATTTAAAAAACTATTCTTAACTGTCCTCACTAAAAATAAAACAATGCTCATGAGCATCTATGAGTCAATATAGTCTTTTCCTGAATAGCATGTACTACAGAGATGCTTATAAAACTGGCACATTATAACATCTCTATGGTGGTCCAGCCCTTCCCTCCTAAGACTGACTGGATGTAAACCACAGCGAAGCCCCTGACAGCTTTTCCTAAGGCATTTTGTTGTAAGTAGTTGAGTGAGAAGTTGGAAGAATCTTTGGTTCATGAAACGCCTTTCTGGAGAATAGCATTCAGGGGCTAAATTGAGTTTTTTTTTTTCTAATAACACCTTTTAAACATAGGCTTTATGTGGTTTGCCTATGTTTGCTATAGTAGATGTCCCATTCTCATTGTCCAAACACACTTCAGGAACATCCCAAGAAAGTCAAATTCCAGCCGAAATTTATTGTTTTTTTTTTCTTTCCTCAGAATTAAAATCAGAGATGACCAAGGAGGAGGACAGGCTTACATTTAAGATAATGGTTTTGAGCTTAGGGAAAAGTCCAGTTTATATTAAACCTTCTCATTTCTCAATATAGAGAGCTCAGAATATGGAAACCCAAGACTCTTCAGCTATTTCTAAGGCAGTGATTCCTGTCCCCACCCCCTGCATTCCATGGCAAGCCATCGTTTCTCTGCTTCAGCAAGGAAGCAATGTTGTTTTCTATGAGTTTCACAGGGAATCAATATGAGACTCAGATTCACTGTACAGTATGTTCTCCCTTCATATTAACAAGTAAAAACAGTTCTTAATCTCAGAGAAAGTTGTGCGTATGTCAACCCTTCCAAGATGAGACGCCCACCTCTGTTTTTGAAAGATTACAGGATATTAGCTTATTGTTAAAGGACATTTCTAATGAAACTGGAATAGCTGTCTCTGAAATCCAACAGGATAATGATCACATTAATTGATTTAAAAAATAATACACTCTCAATGGGAGATAGATCGCTGGGTAAAGACACTTGCTGTACAAATATGAGTATCTGAGTTTGAATTCCCAGAACCCATGTGTCTTAGTTAGGGTTTCTATTGTTATGATGAAAAACCATGACCAAACCAACTTGGAGTGAAAAGGGTTTATTTGGCTTACACTTACACTTTGTTAGTTCATCACTGAAGGGAGTCAGGACAGGAACTCAAACGGCAGGAACCTTGAGGCAGGAGCTGATGCAGAGGCCATGGAGGGTGCTGCTCACTGGCTTGCTCCCCATGGCTTGCTCAGCTGTCTTCTTACAGAACCCAGGACCTCCTGTCCAGGGATGGCACCACCCACAATGGGCTGGGCCCTCCCCATCAATCATTAAGAAAATACCCTACAGTCTGATCTCCTGGAGGCTTTTTCTCAATTGAGGTTCTGTCCTTTCAGAAGACTCTAGCTTGTGTCATGTTGACATGAAACTATCCAGCACAACATGTAAATCTGGGTACAGTAGTACTAATGTGTAACCTCCGTGACCTCCAGTAAGATGGGAAACTGAGGTAAAGGAATTCCTGGGAACTTCTGGGCAAGCTAGCCGGGCACACGCAGCAGCAAAGCAAGAGGCCCTACCACAAACAAGGTGGATGTCAGGGACTGATACTTGAGATTGTCCTTTGATCTCCACATGTGTGCCATGGCATGGATGCATGTACACTCACACACGAAAGTGTGCGTGTGTGTATATACACAGTTGAAAAATTATTTCTTACATGGGTAAAATTAATCATGTGATCTTACCATTTGATCTTTGTGTTGATCATTACAAAAGCAAACTAAGTTGCTGTTTCATCATCAGTGTGAGAACTCATCAGAACAGGATATTTCAAACCAAAACATCCCTGTATGTGAAGCGAGAGTGGACACAGGCAGTTTAGCATATGACTGTCAACCACCTGCTTTTGTGATTCCCAAGGATTTGCAGCAAGAGAATGGTGGAACATGGAAGTGCCAATGGTTATATGCTTGATGTGGATGCTTAGAAAATGAACTGGCATGGGGGAGGCTGGAGACACTGGATTCATTTGGTGAACAGTAAGAAGGGAATTAATTGCTGATGGTTATTATGCTCATTAATACCCATGGTTATTTCAATAGCTGAAACAGTGGCTCGTTGGCTAATTCTACTAATTGTGAAGTGCTGGACTCTTAAGATAAATTGTGATGGAATTGTGCTATGGACCAAATGATCCAGGAAGTTTGGTGGCATTCACTAAGATAGACTCTGCCTTCCACATAAACATTGATATAGGCACTGCTTGCACAATCACACACATCTACAATTATGCCTGAAGATCCCGAACATCTTAGCAAGTTTCAGCAATTTTTAATTTCTCCAGCTGAGTTGGCATTTCACTTTCTCTGTACTGAGATCAGTTCTCCAATTCAGAAAACACATTATCAACACATGGATCTCCATTGTGGTTTGTTTTGAGAGTGGTTCTTAGCTTAACCAAAATGGTTCATTGACAATTACATTTTTATTCAAGGCCCACAGGCTGAACACTTCCACATAACAAAGTTCTTCATCCATTCTGATTAAGACCATATTGGTACATCACTTCACATAAATCCCTGCTTCCTTGAGAAGTCAGAGGTTGGTGTCTAATTTTGCTACACATGCTCTTTGGACCTGTGAGTTATGATGGACTACACCCTGATCACTGGGAGTGATGTCTACACAATTCTATTTTTCCATGAGACTCTTCATGGTCGTTTTACTGATACATTAATGAAATTTAGAAACATTATCCTTTGGGCCCTGGGTATTCAACACAGTGACTATGATGAGAACCTTTCTGATTCTGTCCTGCTTGAATTAACATTTCATCTGCTCTTCTGGTACCTTGAAAGCTTTCCAAGTGTAGACCAAACTCCTGGGACACAGATCTGCAGGTGGAGAAGTGTGCAGGAGTACCACCAGGCAATGATTTTGAGGTGATACTTGAAGGGAGAATTGAAAGTAGGGTGGGCAAAGAGGGAGCTGGGCTGTGAATATCTAAACAGAAGCCCAGCCATCCTTGCAGTGGGCACTGGAACTTGGCTGTTCTTTCAAGTTGTCTCTATTTGCCATGTGAAGGCCAAGCCTTCATGTTTTCTCATTAACCTGTGGTTGGACACAGCTGCTCTGGGAAGGAACATGATCTTGGGGAAGCATGCCCCAGGAAGGGACAATGAGCTGTGAGTGGCCACAGGAAAGGCACCGTGGGAAGCAAGGTGAATGGGCAAGCAGATGGAACATTCCAGGTGGGTCATCTGCTTCTAATGAGCACTCCTTGACTGTAGTTTATAGATTGACTTGTTAAATGGACAAAGTGCTTCGAAGGCCCCTGGAGATGCTCCATTCTAATGCATGGTAGGCCTCCTCCAGCCTAGCCTGAGCTCTTCTGTATGGATTGAATTCAATTATTAATCAGAGGTGATGGGTGATGCTGGCTAATGTGGCCTAATGGCACAGGCTGGGGCGTTGTACTCCTTCATAATGTGTGTCCTGAACACAGGCTTGGCTGGAGTGCATGCAGCCTGCTCCTCCCTGCATCTGGACACCTCTGCGGTGTAATGCTTTGAGGGCCCAGAGAAGTGCATGAAACCACTACATGACTTAATGCATCTATGCAACCTTAGCATTTCCTCTTAATGTGTCACAGGGATGATAGAGCGGTACCTACATTGGAGCTGGTGGGAAGGAGCCTTTTAAAGCAGACTCTCAGCCCTCTGGGCACTGTCACTGAGCCCTTGAGTATTTTCGTGGCCCATTAAGAGAGTCAGCTTGGCATGTGGAGCAGAAATGACAGCGTTATTTAGATTTTTTTTCATCTGAAAACAGACCCCAGGGAACTAATTGTTTAGGCAGCTTTGCCCTCCGATGTAAAGGAACCCCCAGGCTCTGTGATAAATGGTGACTCCTGGAACTGTCAGGCTTCAACCTGCTAGAAGAGAATTTGCATTTGCAGGGGAGTGGGGGGGGGGTGGAGAGACCAGCTTGTTGCATCAGACACAAATAAGATTCAGAATAGACTTGAAAGGATTCATAGAACAAACGGAATTCCCCAAATGTTTGCCATTGTGTTCTGTCACATCACAGTTGTGTTGGGAATCTCAGCAGTTTAGTGCTTGACTTCTGGAATAAAATGCCAACATCCAGCTTAGTAATAAACCCTATTAGCTGAAGGGTCCCTGAGGTGTCAGACTAGATGAGCCATTTTGAAGGGAAGGCATTTTCAGGGATGTCAGGGGTCCAGTGGTGTCTTGGTATTGCTAGGGTTGTGGACCATGAGATAAGCAGGACCCCTAAATCTCTGAAGGAGGTGAGGGGGGAAGCCACTTGATTTTAATAAAAAATTCTAGCCATCAGTAAAAAGAGTAGTTTCTTATGATCGTATTTCTGACTCAGGCTCTTCTAGAAAAGTGACTACTGGGAAAGACTGAGTCGGAACAGAAGAGTTCATTTCTTTCTAGAAACTTCATCCCATTCTTCCTAGAAACATGAGCAAGCTCCCCAAACTGATTGATTCTCTCAGGGCTCAAAACCCAAAGGGCTCTAACCAAACGACACCATTAACATTGATGTATGCAACTTCTGGTGAAGGAACAAACTGAACAGACACAAGGAACTGCAGAGAGATCGAAGACTCTGCAAATTGTGATCTGTGTGCCTTTCTGAGGCTCAGTGCAGAGGCGAGGCTTGGAGTTACCCATTCTGGATTCCATTGTGATTAATGCTGGCTCTCTCTCTCTCTCTGTGTGTGTGTGTGTGTGTGTGATTTATCATTGTTTTTCTTTATGAAAAGTGCACAGATTACTGTCAAGACGGGGCTCTGTTCTGGACCTCAACATCACAGAACCTTAGTCTTCCAATATTACCATATCAAGCAGCTTGACTTCAATTTAGGCAGAATTTTGCTTCGTTCACATTTAATAGATCACTAGAAGACACACACACACACACACACACACACACACAGACACACACACACACATACACATATACACATATATCAGGTCACATAGAAACAAATCTTGAATACAGCTACCAAGTGAAATTCTGAATACTATAGGAATTAAGTTCCAGGTTTTGAAGAGACAGAAGTATGATAGCATGAGACACAGTTGTTATCAATGGTTAAAAGAAACCCCTTAGTTCTGTCCAGGCCAGGTCAGTTTGGGAAGCATCCTTCCAGTCTAGAGCTGTAATAGACAATACCAAGACTGTGAATATCAACTGTTTACAGACAGTGAACATTTCTGGGTACCAGCTCACTAAGAGGGGAGGTCAAGAGGGACACAATTGTTACATTTTTGCTTTGAGTTTCTGCAGCCACAGGCAAGGGTAATCCCAGGCTCCCACTGATGCCAGGGGCAGTTTCTGTGGGAACATTCAAAGGAGTCTCCTGTGGCCACAAGTAGTATTCTCCCCTTCAGTTAGAAAGAGTCTGAGTTGTTAAGAGATTGCCCTTAGCCTTCATAGTTGGTTCTTCTTGGTTAAATGTTGAAATGACTTCATTTCCATGGAAGAACTGAAATCTTCACATCAAAAGAAGCTAAATGTGCTTTTGGATGTCATCTGCAAGCCACTGACCACAGACAAGATGCTGATAATGCCTTGGCTGTGTGTCATGCAACTATCAACTCTCAGAATTCACCTGAGGCTTAAAAGTCCTCTCCTTTTTCTATTGGGTAACCTCTGTAGCATCCCTGTTATGCCCTAGCTTTCTCAGATGTGTTGCCTTGAAGGAGTTTCAAATCCAGTTATCAGCAAAGGGAGCGTCTTACTGCTCATGCAACCCACTGATAGAAGACAAGGAAGCTGAGATTCTGAACTCGAATTTAGTTCGCAAGATCTCATAAGTGATGCAATGCTTAAAATGGCAATGAAAACCATGATTAACGTATTTTATTCTTATGTTCTGGTTGAGTCAGTCTCTCCTGACTCAGTGTTTTTGTAGTGGATGTTAGTAAAATCATGTACTTCCAAAATGTACTTGCTTGTACAAACAGAAGGCTTGTAAATTGTCAAAAACCACACTTTTAATTATTATGAAGTCTTCTTCCTACAGGATTATACATCACACACACACACACACACACACACAACATATATATATATATATATATATATATATATATATATATAGAGAGAGAGAGAGAGAGAGGTCTGTGTATTATAATATAAAATGCCAAAAGCTTTCTCTAGCAAATAAAATACCATCTTATTAGTGTAAGCATTTGGGCATGAAGCAAGTAAACTGAGGTTTTGGTTAGCTAACAATTGTGGTAGAAAAGGATTACTTTAGACTCAGCACTCTCTGCTTTGAATGTATTGAGGCTTCTGAGTTACGCAGAGAGTGGAGCTCAAACTCCTTAGCATGCTAAAGAGACAAAAAAAAAATCCAGCCCAGCAAACCTGCCACACAAGACTGAACTTCCTTTCCCATGTGTCAGCCAGCAGCGTTGCTTCACAATGTCTTCTCTCTGTTCAGTCTGCATTCACCCTAACGTCACAGAGCTATGCATCGTTTCTCGAAGCTCTGTCAGTGATGTATTTGTTACTAAGCCATTACGCCTGTAGGTGAAAAGCCCTTGGCCCTTCCATTTTATTTTCGCTAGACAACTATTCAATCTACAAAGGCCCAGCTTAGACATCACTAGCAGTACATCTCAACATTTTTTTTTTAAAAGATGTATTCAGAGTAATTCTTTGTAACTGTCACCTCCATTACCCTGAGTTCCCCTGGGAAAGGGGTCGTGTTTAGCACACAATGTTTGATAAGCACCGAAATAATGAGGGAAGAAGTAATATTTTGCTAAGTTAGATGTTGTGGGGGGGGGGACTCGGGGAAATTCTGCAAGCAGGTAAGATTTTTAAGTGCTTATAATATATTATTTATACAACAGCTTTCTTCAAGGAGCTTAATGTTCTAAAGTCTTCAGCTATATTTTCTCCTTCCAGATTAACCATTTGACTTTTGAAAACAGGGTAAATAGTTCTCCATCTGTTATTCCTGTGGGCAGGAAACAGACTCCTCTCCTTCACATGGCCCCCAGTGTCTTCTATGCATTTTAAGCTTTGATACAGTAAATTAAAAATCTCACAGTGGGAAAAAAAAACACACACAGTGGGAAGGAAAACCAAATGGAAACAGTGAGGGGAACAGGAGACCTTCCTGGGAAAGATGAACCAGGCTCAGATGAGGGAGAACACTGCAAAATCAACACCATGTTAATGGCAGACCTCAGGCTGATAGCTGGAAGGCCCTGTGCCCATGTTACAATTCATGACGCATCGGGGGCTGCTTTTTGTCTTTCTCTTCTCACTAGTATCCAGGAGTGGTGAAGAGATTTCCATTTAGGCATTCTGATTTTTTTTTTTTTTGGTGTGGCTCATAAAGGCAGATTATCTGTAATAATCCATTGTGAAAGCAGCCCATACCAAAAAAAAAACTGTAAGTACAAAAAATTCCAACATAACTTTTTATTTTTAATCCTTTTTTCCTCCAAAGAAATGGTATCCAGTGAAGATTGAATTTTCTGTGGAGCAGGCAGTATATGGGTTGACTCTTGCCCTGCTTCCCTTTGCTGGGATTGGCTCCCTCACATCAGTCCTGTACAACTCTTTGGTCCTTTATGATGTTGACTGCACTTCCAGATTTAGCATCCTCTAATGAATGTGCTGTTGGTGTTTTCCTTCTCCCACCTCATCATTAATGAAGATGCTGAGGGAAACTGGGCCCATCACCAATCCACCAAGCACCCCACCAAACACCTCCCACCTCTAACTGCACAAGCATTTATCCTTACCCTTTGTTTACAATCTTCTCGACTGTTTCTAACCCATGTGTGGTGCTCATATCCCAGCCAACGCTCAGCCTTGTTCTATGGGGGAAGCAGAGAATCCTGCACACACTCTGAAGCTATCTTGTAATCCGTGGGAGAGCCTTGCTTTAGAGACAGGGAGGGAGGGGACAGTTTCATGAGAAGTAAGGGGTTTGGTGAGGAAAGAATACAGATATTTGAGGTTTGACTCCCAAATGTTCCATGAGGAGCCACATTCCCCTGGTCTCTTCTGTAGAGCAGATTGTTATTTAATCTTAATATTCTACCTCTAGACTTCAGGAATGGAAAAACAAAGAAGACATCCCCCCTGTCCATGGGGAGCCTGCTGTATACGGTAAATACCACAAGGCCAGTGACTGGAGGCACAGGAAGGCAGAGGTCAGCTGTTGGAAAGCTTAGCTCATTCTTAAGGAGGGTCTAGAGAGCCTCCGAGTGAGGAGGGACATTGAGCTTGGGCCATAAAGCATCCTCATTTACCTGATTTGGGCTTAAAACAACAGAAATATTTCCTCACAATTCTCTAGGCAAGGTGTCTGAACTCAAGACGCCAACAGAGCCATGATCTCCCTAAGGGCTCTGGAGAAGGATTCTCCTGTCTCCTGTTTCTGGTGATCCTTGGCATGTACCTGCCTTGCTCAAGTCTCCACCTCCAGTACTCACATGGCGGCCTTTCCTGTGTCTCTGTGCAAATCTCCCTTGTGTTGAAAGCATGTGGGTCACTAGATTCAGCTCCCTGTAGCTCCGGAAGCCTCCTTACAGTTCATCATCACAACTTACTCCTCTCTACTACAGCTCATTATCATAGCCCGCCCCTCTCTACTACAGCTCATTATCATAGCCCGCCCCTCTCTACTACAGCTCATTATCATAGCCCGCCCCTCTACTACAGCTCATTATCATAGCCCGCCCCTCTCTTCTACAGCTCATTATCATAGCCCGCCCCTCTCTACTACAGCTCATTATCATAGCCCGCCCCTCTCTACTACAGCTCATTATCATAGCCCGCCCCTCTCTACTGCCATTGGTTATTTAAGTGTGTCCATCCATTTCCTCTCTTCAGTTACAATTTTCCAAAGTACGTATTGCCGTTCAGACATGAATAGACTCCACAGGCCATTGAGGCATTTCACTTACTCCTCTTGTGTCATACCTGTTTAGCTGGAGCAAATCTCCAGCGTCTTTAACCTCTAAACTGCCAAGATACTCCGTTGGCCTCTTTTATGCTACTTACTGCTTCATAACTGCTTACATATTTATCTCTCACACACTGGTGCTTACTGGCAGTCATCACATTGCCCATACACATGTGACCTGCAAAACATGCTTGCTTACTACCAAATGGTTGAGGGGATGGATGACTACAGGGACAAAGGAACTGCTGAATCAGTGAGTAGAGGGCCTGATACTTTCTGAAATAAACACCAAGGAAAATATTATGTTTTCTTATTTTTCCTTCTGAAATCGTCTCTTCCCACTTCTGCTTTAAAATTGCAACAGATACATTGAGGAAGAGGAGGTCAGAGACTATCATTTTAATTATGAAATGGAATATGCTTGATACTTATCATTTTGCATATACTCCATTATCTGACATTTTGCTCTTTCTTCCCATCATCCTTGGCAGTGTAGGGGCTGCTAGTGCCTCCTTTTTGGTGAGAGGGCTGGATGTAGTGACACTTAGCTCTCCTAGCATGCTCAAAGCCTGGGTTCTACCTGCCTTGGTGCGTATCACTTACACCACCCAGCTAAGGCATGCAAGCTTACATCTACACACAACTTCTTAGTATTCTGCAGATGGCTGTGTCTTCTCATTCTCCGCCCCCCCCCAGCCATTCAGACCTCTTAGCTATTGATATCACTTACATGTTGTTGGAGTTTGCATACGAAATAGCTCTCTCAAAGGCTCATGTCTTAGGGTTTTGGTCTCAGCCACTGGTGGTGGCGGGAGAGCATTCTGGAAACTTTGGGAGATGGGAGGAAGTAGGTCACTAGCGGCATGTCCTTAGTGGCCCCCTGGTCATCTCTTGCTCGTCCTCTACTTCCTGTATTCTCTTACCTTGTCCTCTACGTTCTGCCTCCTATCCAGTGAGCAGCCTCTTCTGCCACATGGTCCGGCTGCCATGATGTTCTTCCTCACAATAACACAGGCAGTGGCCATGGGTAGAGCCCCAGGAAACAGTTAACCTAGATAAAACTCCTCCATTCGGTTGCTTAAGTCAGATACTTGGTCACAGTGGCGAGAAAAGTAGCAAACACAAACACACATATGTACATGCACACACACACACACACACACACACACACACACACACACACACACATTCCACATTGCTTAAAATTTTCATATTTTTAACTGAAGAGTATAGTTGGCATTGGCAAAGGTGGAAATATAATTGTTTCTCTTTTTTACTGGAGAATTGTACCAGGAGAGAGGCAGACAATTACATACATGGGCAGCACACATGTGGAGAGAACAGCTTCTGTACAACAGCTCTGGAAGCATCAAGGTTCTAATCTAGCCTCCTCACTACGAGGCAGTGTGATCCTGAGCCTCGGTGTCTCTGGCCTCTATGTCACTTCAAGTGTGCCAGACAGCCAGGTGCTTCTCGTGAAGAGTCACCATTTCCACTTTTCAGCACAGATTTGTTATTTCGAAGCATAGCAGGCTATGTATCATCATGAGACAGTTCTTCACTTCATGATGGGGGTTCTTGCTTCCCAGAACTCCCCAGGCTTCTTTCTGATTGGATGAGAGGAAGAGAGGCAGGAGATGGATTCAAATTCGACTTCTATGCATGTTTTTTTTTTTTTTTTCATGTTAGGGAGGGAGATTGGAGTAGGATTCTTGACCAAACCTTTTCATTTTCAGTTCTTGGTGGATTTGGTTTAGTTTTTTTTTTTTGTCACACTGTCCCGTGAGTACAAAGAAGTAGACATTGCCAGTTTCTGGTAACAGTAATGGCCTGGACATTTAGTGGTTCTTAGCAGGATGACTTCGGTTGGCATTTCTAAAGATGGTGATGAGGCAGTGACAGGCTGACTAAGCAGAACCCAGGGAGCTATGCTTTTCACTTATTCATTATTCATGCTTGGAATTCTCCAAGAGATAACATGGAGAGGTATATAATGAAAACTCCATTTCCAAAGGAGTTTTACAACCCGAGATAAAGGAGCTATGGAATGATGGCAGAAGAGATAGCCGGGTCCATATTTTATCTTTATGATTTCTGTCAGACATGGAGAGAAAGGGAACACAAGTCAAAAGGCTTTTACCACCCAGCATGCTGTAACTGTCTGTGGAGGAAACAATCTCACATATTCTCTTATATCAAACTTTAAGAGAAATTTAGTATCTCATTTTCATGTTATTTGACATTATTTTAATACTCTGATAGTTATTTTTAAATGCACATATAATTTTCATTCCATAAAACCTTATTTTATATTGACCCTAAAGCACAGCTGCAGGCTTGCCAAGCTGTTACCGTGGAAGCGTTTGTACTTGGGTTGAATTAAGTAGTTCAAGGACATAGGCATTTGTTTTCACGCAGTGATTTTGATAATCCAATTGACTGCAGTGATGGGCTTAGAAAACCAGAAGATCAACTTATGATCATGTTTCTTATAATATCTGCTCTGAAGATTAATGGGCACCTGCAGGCTTTTGATGACTGCCAGACACACAGAAGTCCACCTGTTCATGGAAAAAGTCACCATCTGCTTAATCTATAGGGCAGGCTTCTGGCAAAAGTCAATGTTTTTTCATGCAATCATTTATCTATTATATTCTTAGCCTACAGAAACTCTATTCTGTGAAAGAGGGAGCAAGCAGCTGAGTATTTCAGGCCAGGTTATCCTCTTATTTTAAAGTTATGAATAGCTATGAAGGTGGAGGAATTTCTCACATAGCATGACTATGACATTTGGTGAGATAGTCTTGAGGAGGAAAGTTAGTTCTTTCATATAGTTTTATTTGGTATGTATGAGCATTTGCCTGCACATAGGCATGTGTACTGTATATGCAGTATCCACAGAAACCAGAAGAGGGCATTGGTTCTCCAGGAAATGGAGTTAGAGGCACTTGTGAGTTGCCTTGTGGGTGCTGGGAATTGAACCCGCATCACCTGGAAGAGTAGCCAGTGCTTTTAATCACTGGGCCATCTCTCCGGCCTGGAGAGAACTATGAAGCAGCATTTCACAAACCCACAAAACCAGGGAAGCTCTGGTTTTTACTTACAGCGTATTGATAGATTCTCAGGAGTTGCTTGTGCAATGTAAGACAGGCTGAACATGTGGTATCACAGATGAATTTATCATTGTAAGAAATGATCAAAACTTGATTCATATGTTTAATATACAATAGACAGTGACTAATGTCATAAAGATATGTTGAAATGATACGATGGTATATAACTTATAATAGCAGTTTTTAAAGAGATAAAATGCTATTTGATGCTAGTATTTATTGTTAGAGCCAAGTTTGAAATATAAGTCCCTTTGCTTTTATAGAGTATTTTTTGGTAGGTAACTGTTCTAGTTTGCCTTTTGTTGTTCTAGTAAAACATTGACCAAAAAAAAAAAAAAAAAAAGTCCTCCATGAGGAGAAGCTACGGCAGGACACGAGAGGCAGGAACTGAAGCAGATGCCATGAAGAACACTGCTTACTGGCTTTCTTCCTCTGGCTTGCTCAGCTTGCTTGTTTGTAAACCCCAGGAGCGACTCCTGTGAATAGCACTGCTCACAGTGGGCTGGGCCCCCTCCCACCAATCACAAATCAAGAACATTGCCCACAGACACGGCCACAGGCTGATCTGATGGAAGCAGTTCCCCAGGTGAGGTTCCCTTTTCTTAGCCATGTCAAGTTGACCACTGAAATCAGCCACCTCATCGAAGAATGAGAACAAAGTACTAAGATAAATATGGATCCACAAACAGCTTATTACCCAGGCTCTGCCAAATTGAAATTCAGGATACTCATGGACTTGGAATTTAGAAAGAATGTTCTCTTTATCACCTCTGTGAACTGAGCCCACCCAGCCTACGAATGATCTTTTACTTTCACCATGTACCCAATGTCACACTGGAGTCTCTCATACAGAGAACCAATTATTAATTTTCTGAAATTTTGTAAGCCAAGATCATTACTTTTAAAGATTTATAGTCCAATCATATGGTATGTTGAGACAGAAATAATGGGAGTTTGAGGCTACCCTAGGCTACATGCTAAATTCCAGGCCGGCTTAAGAGATAGTCTCAAAATTTTTTTTTTTTATAAACTTGAAATTAGGAAAGCAATGCTTGCAATTCTGTTTTTCAGTTATTCCATTTAACATTGCATATTTCCTTCTGGTTACTTATTTATTTAATTTTGCAGTACTGAGAAGTGAACCCATGACCTTACACACACTAGGCAAGCACTCTAACACTGAGCCACACCCCCAGCAAAGATTATTTTTATCTCTTGCATTTGTAGATCATGTCTTTCATTCCACTAAAGAACCCAGTGAGCAATAACATGAAGTTAGTAGCTTGACACTGGCCACAGTGGGAGTGTTTACAGCACAGAACTGGATAATGCTGCCGATTTTTCCTTATTTGTGGAAGAACCAGTTGTGAGACATTTCCCAGCACTACTGTTCCCACCCTTGACTATGGCCTTTTTGCTGTTATTTCTTTAAAAAGGAAAACAAGACAAAGAAAATTTAAGCTATTAGCCTAAAGTCACAATAGTTAGCTAGGCAACTGACCTAGAACTTTCTATATTGTCCCTTTACATGATGAGAGTAACATCCCCACTGGTGGGACATATGGCTCGTGTACAAATGGCATGTTGGGCAGTAGTAGATGATGATAACTGGCTATTGGAGGCACCAAAATACCTTATTCAGAGACCGATGTCTCTACTGTGCTAGACTTGAACTTTGGCCTTAAGATCACAGATTGGAGGCGAGCCAGTCAAATCAATATGGGCTCCATTATGCCGAGGTAAGTGCTTCGGTCAGAAAAATGCAAGGCACAGGATGGAGAAACCCAAAACAGAAGATCCAAGAAGTCAACCTGGAAGAAGTGGCTTCTAACCCTAGGTGGGAGGGGTAAGTAAGCCTTAGCCAAAGAAACACAGACAATAGCACATGCTGAGGTGTGCATAATAAGGACTCCAGGAACCAGAAAGGCCAGGGTACAGGGAGCATGGAGACCAGAGCAGGAGAGACGATAGCAGGCAGGCTGGAAGAGTCAGTTTCACATTTACAGTTCATCTGATTGCTGTTTGAGAAACAGGCAGAGGGCTGCAACTCCAAGTGGGGCTACCACACCAGGTACTGGAGCAGGACATCCCAGCCAGGGAGCAGTCTATTAGATATACCGTTTTCCCAGGGACACTACTGAAGGAAGCTGTCCCTAGAATGAAGAACACAGAAGAGTAGGATGGGGCCAGTGGATAAAGGTGTTTGCAGCCAAGCCTGATTACCTGTGATCCAGTCCCAGGATTGCATGAAGGAAGGAAAAAACTGTCACGAGTTACTCTCTGCCTCCATATTATGAGTGGCATGGCACACATGTGGTTACACACAATAAATAAACGCAATCTAAGATAAAAGAAGATCCAAGGTGGGGAAAGGCAGAGAAAGCGTGTGGTTACATGAGTTTGGGAGCAGGCACTTGCTTTCACTTACCCCCTGTAAGAGCATTTACATTTTGCTTTCTTGGTTGTGATGCCCCTCATGTCCTTTTGTTGATTAGTCAGTGTCCAAATCCCATGCTGAGAGACATAAGTTATTTCTATTAGCTAAATCAAAGTGCCCTTCTGAAACTAGACCTGGGTTCCAAAATGTTCTGTTCTGGTCTTCTTTGGCAAATGCTGATTTCCTTAACTCTTATTGTTGACCCTCTGAAAACACGGTCTGTTCACATGAGTTTCCTATAATGTATCACTTGAGGTCTTTTATGAAGAGAACAGGGTTGCTTTGGCTCACAGTTTGGAAGAATTTCATCTATGATCAGTTGTCCCCAGCTTATGGGCTTGGGGCAGGTCAGTGTATTATGCAGGGAGCTCACAAAAACCAAAACCACATGCCTAGTGACCAGAGAGAGAGAGAGAGAGAGAGAGAGAGAGAGAGAGAGAGAGAGAGAGAGAGAGAGAGAGAGAAGGAGGGAGGGAGAGGGAGAGACAGAGAGAGGAGGCTGGTGTCTCACAGCCTTGTTCAAGGGCATGCCTCCTATAACCTAGTAAGGTTGCTCCCCTCCCCCAGTAGGCTGTATCTCTTGAACTACCATCACCTTTCAGTAGTGCTGCCTGGACACTAAACTTCTAAGCCTTTGGCAGACATTCCAGAGTAAAATGCATGCCCTGCTCATAGGTGGATACCCCCTGTCTGGTTCACAGTAAACACACAGCTTTTGTGGCAGGGTTGATTGATGCTGTACTCAGTCACAATTAGATAAGAGTAACTCTCAGACTGTAAGTTCTGAGAAGGGTTGTGTTGCTGTTGCTGTTTTTTTCCGTTTTTTTTTTTTTTGTTGTTGTTGTTTTTTTTTGTTTTTTCTAAAAGGGTATCTGTTAAGCAAGTGTCTCACTGGAGAATCAGTGAAATGGCGCTGCTTGGTGAACCAGGGCATCCATGAGATCCCTTCTGTACACTCTTGACCACCCAACCTTTCTCCCTTCAATTTCCATGCTAGTCCCTCTCTGTCTCTGTTTCAAAATGGAGGGATGCAGTGTACACGCACAATCACACCATGCCTTCATTTCTGAAAGCAGCCTTTAGACTAGCCCTCAGGGTTCTCCCAAGCCTCCATCTTCAGCTGCAAGTGGAACCCTCAGCCTGCTGTGTTCTTCACAACCCCTGGTGCATGGCCTGTGCTTAGAGCCCCCTTGTCACCCACACTGCACGCTCTTGGTTGGCCTTCTTTCTCTGGATAGTTCTTAGCTCTCCTTGATAACCCTGCTCAAAAATTCCTTGCTCACAAAAAGATGCTTCCCACTGGCCCTGGCCAGACCTTGTTGTCCCACCCCTGTCTGAAATAGCCCTGAATACATCGTCAGCTCAGTAATCTGTTTACATGGTAGATTTACTTCTAAGTCATGGAGTCTGTTTTGGAATAGCCAAGGAGTACCTGGCACACCAACAATGTTAAATAGCAAACATAGAATGAATAAATGAATTAGGAAGGCACTTCCTGGTGGGTCTTTGAAAATCACTCTACTTGAAGAATATATCCCCTGTACCCTCCTCCTCTGGACAAAGTCATTTCATTACCTCCTCAGTTCAGCTTAGCAATGTCCTGGTACTCCAGCACTTGCACAGCCCATAATACTTCTGTGCCATGTGCATTTGAGTACTTCTCCAGGAACACACGCGAACGCTATTGCAACATGAAACTGCTTTTGTTACACTCCTCTATAATTAGACTCTCTATATAATGGGAACTTGCTAAATCGAGAACAGTTAGCGCTTGTGTGGGGGCAGGCAATAAGACTGATAGATTATATTCAGCTCCAACTTTCAATCACTCGTGAGATCTGTTACAGACATGGCAGATGGTGGATGACTCTAAAAAGACTCGTACAGAGGATCTACAGGGTGTGATGGAGAGAAGGCAAAACACAGTTGAACGCTACAGGAGGTGGTCAGAGACGAAAGAGGATGACACCCATTCGTTCCACAAGCATTTATTTGCTGGGAGGCCACAAAACAGGCAAGAGACTCTCTCTCTCCTCTCTTAGAAGAGGATGACAGTAACAGTGAAGATATACATGATCTAGAACAGGCTTCTCAAACTGTGGGCCGCAGCCCCTTGGAGGATCACATATCGGATATCCTGCATCAGATTCTACACTGTGATTCACAACAGTAGCAAACTTACAGTTATAAGGTAGCGATGAAAATAATTTTATGGTTGGGGGTCACCAGAACATGTGGAACTGGATTAGGGCGACACAGCATTGGGAAGGTTGAGAACCCTTGGTCTAGAATTTCTGATGGTGCTAAGCATTAAGATAGTAGGAAGGCGGAGGATGCTGGGGGGGGTGTCTTGTTTTAAATAGACAAGCCAGCAAAAGCAGTGCAGAGACGATGGAGACTAGGAGCTTAACATCGGTGTGGCACAGAGCCATGAGGTGCCCGTGGGGATTGAATTCCCAACAGAGGGACCCTCCAGAGCAAAAGGCCTGTCGTGGAGGTGTGTCTAGCTTGCTTGGACAACATCAAGGTGGGTCTTAAAGGACATCAGCCAGACTATAGTGGACTTGTAAGTCATTTTATTTATCGTTGACATCTACATTGAGTAAGATAAGAAAATAGCTGGATGTTAGAAGGCAAGAAATCCCATATGAGGTCAATGGATCTGCTGTTACTTGGCAAAGTATTAGTTGAACTGGGAGATGAAGTCAACACTGAGAAGGACTGATGCTTGCAGTCTGGGTTGCTTCTCTCTCCCCTTGTCACTCATTCATCCGAAGCCTTGTGCCAGTCATGGAAATTGCATGGCAAGCCAAGAGTGTTCAAGCCTTCACTTCTGCACACTAGGATGGGAAGACAAACACCTAGGAAGGACACCCACTGTGTGATGGGTAGAACATGGCATGAGAGGATGACAGGTGGCACAAAGGCTTCTCTTCCAGGGGACCAAAAAGCAAAGCTGAATCTGATGACTGAGAGGAGGCCATGCATGGGGGAGAAACAGCAGCGCCTCTGAGGATGACCGAGCTGTGAGCTAGAAGGCTCTGAGGCCAGGGCAGTATTGACTTCTAGGTCCTAGACAGCGTAAAGAACCAGTGTGGACGGTGTGAAGAGAGCACAGGGCATGGGAGTGGATGAGGGCAGTGGCATGGGGTGGGGGAATCTGGAGAGGTGAGGGGAGCAAGATGAGGGGGGCTCTCTAGGACAATACAATGCTGCTGGGGTTAGTTTTTGGAAAGATCATTGATTTTGGCTGCAGAATGATGGATAGATGTCAGGGGACACTAATGTGGTGACTAATGGAACCTTCCTGGCAAGACTGGATGGAGGTTGTGTGGAAGAGGAGTGAAGAGAAACATAGATCAGGTATGCACTGGCAGGAGGAACAAACAGAATTTGTGGACTGATTGAATTTGTCAAGGGTGGTGTGTGTGTGTGTGTGTGTGTGTGTGTGTGTGTGTGTGTGTGTGTGTGTGTGTGTGTAAGAGAGAGAGACAGAGACAGAGACAGAGACAGAGAGAGACAGAGAGAGAGAGTAAAAACAACTAGTTTCTCACCTGGGGGCCGAATTCTGACATAGAAAATACAGGAGAATGAGCAGGTTTGGTGAGAAGAGGCAGGAGATTGACTGTTGACTGTTGGAAGTCATAAGTAACCAGGAGAGATGTGGATCCCACAGCTGACTAGATGGTGCAGACATGGTATGTGTGTGTGTGTGTGGGGGGGGGGGACACATACCAAAAACATGCTAGGAAACCTTTGCTCATGGGAACTCTAGCAGCCTTGAATGTGAGAAAGTAATTATTGACAGGAATCCTGTGTGTCATGGCTTCTGGTTCAGAGTTGTCCACAGGAAGCCAGGAGAACAGTGTGCCTTTGAAATAAAAATTAGGAAGGAGCAGCACTGATTCACACCTATTGCTCCAACCCTGGGCCTTTGAGTTTGGACCTTTAGTCTCAAACTTTCCTAGTTCTTTGCCACATATCATAGGCAGCCATGGACAGACAGAGAGGTTGCTTTAGACCTAGTCTACCATATTTGGAGAGCTTAAGAAAGTGAAATTATTTAGTGCCTGGGAGTAATCAGGGAAGTGGAAATACACACACACACACACACACACACACACACACACACACACACACACACACACACACACACATATGTATGCGCACAGGGGATGATTGATACAAGCTGAGAAGTCACTGAAGCATATGACATGCCCAGCAGTCCCCCACTGTGGACTGGGCAGAACAGCTGGTATAGGGCTACCTGGAGATAAGCGAGAATTCAACCATTGATAGAGGGACATAATCTGGGTGATGTCACCATGGGATGGCCAAGACACATGTGCACAGGTCCATGAAGCAACAATCAGTTCCAGCCAATATTGGTATGGGCTAGGTGTGCATTCCTTAATTAAAGCAAGCACACCCATGGCAATCTGATCACTATGCATCCCTTAAGGCTACATTTAGTTAAGGAATAGATTAGGTTTGTTCAGGTTAGATCTGAACAAAGGCAGAGAGGCAAGGCACAACATCGACTCCAGATGCTTCCACTTTCCATTTTGTCCTGGTCCCGAACCCTTCACATGAGACTGTCTTTTAAGTCTTTGCCTCCTATGAACAAGGACCCAACTTCTCAGATGGAAAGGGGTGCAAGCAGTGTGCTGGGCACACACCACACACAGGGACAGCATGGTTGGTTTTCTCCCTCCTGCCCCAGTGTGCTCCCCCCAAAGCCTGGCTTCCATTGGGTCCGTAGACCTCCCCAGAGGCCACTCTGGCTTCATTCCTTTCAGTGGGCCCTGCTTGCTGACACTCAGAGACACTTTGAAAGACACAGGCTGCCCTCAGCCAGGTACCAGGAGGGCAGCTTTGTGAGCTCTGGGTTCAGCCGTGTGTGTGTGTGTGTGTGTGTGTGTGTGTGTGTGTGTGTGTGTGTGTGTGTGAGTGAGGCAGTGTGGCCTTTCATGGGTTCCTGGGAGGTGATTTAGCTTCCTGTAGCCAGTAGCTCTGTTTTGTAGCCTGGATCCCACTCCAGGAAGAAGCTGGCCTACTCTTCCATCAGGCCTGCTTTCCTACACCGCCATTTGTTCAACTGACCTGAGATTGTCCCAAGAGCTTTCCAAAGAGGCCTTTGCTCCTCATGGTTCACCTGAGCTTTGAGAAACTCCTTCCAGAAATGCACAGCCCAAACTGTGTAAAGAATCCAGAATCCTCAGGATAAAGTCCCAGGGCCATCACCATCTTCTGTCTTAGACAATGGAGGCTGACTCTCAAACCAATTTCTAAATCAGTCACTTGACCGGTGACACAAGCTGAGTAAAATGTCTGCTCATCCTTGCTTGCACTCACTATTTTCCTTTTTTAAAAAGGGGTTTTAAATTCTATTTTGTGTGTGATTGTTGGCCTACATGTATGTACATGTAGTGTATGTGTGGCCATGGAGATCAGAGGGGGTGCCTGATCCCCCAGAGCTGGAGTCGCAGGCAGTTGTGAGACACCGTGTGGGTGCTGGGAATTGAACCCAGGTCCTCTACAAGAACAGTAAGTTCCCTTAACCTCTGAGCCCTCTCTCCAGCCTTGTTTCTTTTTTAATTAAACACACACACACACACACACACACACACACACACACACACACACACACACACACGGCTGGAGAGACGGCTTAGAGGTTAAGAGCACTGGCTGTTCTTTCAGAGGACCCACAATGAGTATATGGTGGCTCACAACCTCTGTAACTCCATTTTCAGGGGGGTCTGGCATTCCTACAAGCCCCAGGCACACACACATACACACAGGCAGTCTTAGTCATTGTCCTATTGCTATGAGGATACACCATGACAAAGGCAGCTCTTATTTAAAACAACAACAACAAACAACAACAACAACAATAATAATAATAATAATAATAATATATGCCCTAGAGCATCTAGCCCAGCAGTTCTCAACCTGTGGTTCATGAACACCATTGGGAGGGTGGATCACTGAGGTCACCAAAGACCATTGGAAAACACAGATATTTATATTACGTTCATAACAGCAGCAAAATTACAGTTATGAAGTAGCAATGGAAATAATTTTATGGTTGGGGTCACCATAACATAGGGAACTGTGTTAAAGGGTTGTGGCATTAAAAAGTCGAGAATCACTAGGTTCGACCTTCTTATGTTACTAATAATATTCCTTTTATGGAGAAGGAAAGGCATGTTTCTTCTATTAGACCTTTGCCTGGTTGTTTGACTGGCAGATGTGTGTCCTATACCTGCTCTGTTGATAACTCTACATAGGGCCTTTGCGTGGCTGGAATGAGTGGCGGGACAAACAGTGCTCATCCTTAGTTGCATGGTCACTCTTGGTGAAATGTGAAGGGGTGTCACAAGCCTTCTGATGAACTTTCCCTATGTGCCTGGTGGCTCCATGGAGAGAAGCTGAATGACCTTGCAGTCTGCACTGGTTTGGTGGCAGTCTCTCAGTGGGCATCTGCCTTTTTCTCTGACTTGAGGGACCTGGGAAGAGCAGGGCTGGAAACCTGAGAAGGCTGAGGCTTCTGCACCCTTCCCAATCATCTGCTTGGGGGTCACGGGGGGGGGAGTGTCCTGGGGTCCTCGGAAGTTCAAGGTCATACCCACAGAGTGACTGCCATTCAGCCATCAGTGTAGGTGTCAGACCAGAGCACATATGGGGCTGGACCAGGAAATAAGAACTGGGATCTCTAGAACATTCTGGAAGCTGAAGATAAATCACGGAAAGCCAAGCTGCACAGCTGTCTTCCTCCCACCCCTCTACCCCTCCCCCGCAGGTGATCATTGATTTACATGTGGATTTTCTCCAGCCATCGATCCTTTCTAGTATTTCTGCATCCTGAGCTCCTCAGCAGGGAGTGTCAGAGCACTTGCCTGCCCTTATTCCTCCTGAGCCTTTGGGGACAGCTTCTCCCAGGCTCAGTGTAGAGACAGCAGGAAGGAGACAGCAGGGAATCTTGGAGCAGCCTGACTGCCCCAGCTTTGGATGGTGGATCAATAGCAGCCTCTGAAACAGAGGTTGGGCTTCCAGAGTCAGCCCCTGAGCCCAGGATCCAGGGCATCTTCAGTCTCCACAGGGCCCTCAGCAGCCTGCTCTGTCAGCCCTGACACTGGTTCCAAGGGTGCCACCAGGAGCCTTTCCAGACAGTTGGGCAGCTCCCTGCTTCCCTGTGATGTGAGAAGTTTGGCAAACATGCTCCTTTGTGTACCCCCTTTCAGGGGGACCCCTGACACTAACACCAGACATGCCCTGCTTTGCTCTCCTCGTAATTTCTGCAGGTACAATCTCCCTATTATGGTGAATAACTAATGCATAGACTGTAAGGTCAGGATAACTTTAATAGGTAAATGCCAACCAACAGGAAGACAGAGCATGCCAAAGTAGTAAGGAAAGAGAGCTACATGTGCCTTCGCTATCCCTTTAAACCTCCCCAACAGCACCCTGACATCACCTTGACCACACCCTGATGGGCGTGGTCAGGCACACCTGTAGCCAGCCCTTAGGAGGTGTGGTTACGGTGTGGTGTCTCCCTACAATTCCTCAGAGGATTAAAACTTAACAGTGTAAAGTATCCAAAATTAACAATCATAAAGGTGAAATACAAGAAGATACAATAATCTGCTGTCACATCCTAAATATGTCTATATAACTAAAGCCTAAAGTCATCTGAAAGGGGTGTCTAAGCCTGAACACCTCCTTCCAATCCCAACCATAAACAATAGGAAACTATCCCTAACTAGGCGTACATTATCCTTAGTGACAACAATGGGGGAAAGGGAGTGTAGCATTCTTCAAGTTACTTCCTGCTGAAATGGGACGACGATAACCTCATGGGGTCCTGTAGGAAGAAAATGTTAGTATAGTGAAAGTCTGGAATGGATTGTATCCAGTCCATGTTAGTGAGATTTGCTTGATTGGAGATGTAGGTTGAAGTCCTCAAGTTGACTGACGTTCTTGTGTTGATTGAAATCAGTACCCGAAGCTCTGGCTGGAGTGTCAATTGAAATAGAGCAAGTTGGATCCGGAGTAGCCGAGGAGGTGTGGTCCATTTTCTTTCAGGAGCATCTGGGGATTGCTGTCAGGCGGGTCTTCATTAGCTGTATGGGACTCAATCATAAGTGTTAACAGAGAAATGTTTGCTTGTGTATGTATGCATACAGGGAAAGGCAACCATGGGAGAATAACAATTATGACTGGGTGTACACCTTGAGAGAGAGCCGAGAAAAGATGAAAGACAGTCCCCAAATTTTCTCTTATTCTGTATTACATCAATTGGCTTCTTGATATAATACAGAAACTCTAAAGTTTAGTTAAACAATGTGTTTAGATTTTAGAGGAAGAAAGCCAAATCCAACTCTAAATCCAGCATTGAGTTAATTGAATGGGGATTAGGAGACAGAGAAATAGGCATAGTAGAAATTGTCCAATGACCAGTTTTCTTCTGTTTGATGGGTACAGCTACCTCCTCTTTTACCCATGTAGTGTCCTTTGACTTCTGGAAATGAATTTCCTGTGGAAAAAAGCCCAAACACTTCCTTTTCCTTTATGAGGTCTCCATTCAGTTTATGAAATATACCTTGGTGCAATACCTGTCATTTCTCCTCATCTAGAGGTTTGTCCTTTTCAAATCGAATCTTGATCAACTTTAATGGTATCCAAAGTTTTTCTTCTCCTGTGGAAACAAATACAAAACCCTTTCCCCAACGTAACACATGTCCTGGTTTCCATACAGAGGTTAGTACATCTTTGAAGTATACAGGCTGATTCAGCTCAACAGTTTTTTCCATAGTCCAGTGTCTTTCCGCAGCTGTTTGTCCTTTCTCATTGGCATTAAGAAAGTTTAGTGTTAATAAAGCATTATGTAACCTATGTTTGGGGGAGGTTTGTTCCCCCAGCCTGTTAATGGAGCATCTCCTTTAGTGTTCTATTAGATCTCTCAACCACTGCCTGTCCTGTAGGATTGTGTGGTATACCGGTAACATGTTTTATGTTGTAATATTTGAAAAAATGGTTCCAATTTTGTGGAGACATGCTAGGGCATTGTCAGTTTTTATCTGTGCAGGTATACCCATAACTGCCATCACCTCTAGCAGGTGTATAATAACAGAATCGACTTTTTCAGAGTTAAGAGCAGTAGCCCATTGGATCCCTGAGAATGTGTCTATAGTATGATGCATATATTTCAAATTCCCAAATTCTGCAAAGTGAAAGACATCCATCTGCCAAACCTCATTTCTCCGAATGCCCTTAGGATTACCACCTGCAGGCAATGGAGTTTGATTATAAAAAGAACAAGTAGGACAGTTTCTCACTATCTTCTTGGCTTGTTGCCAAGTGATGGAGAAGTCCTTTTTTCAAACCTTTGCTATTTACATGATGTTTCTTATGAAACTCTGAGGCTTCTAGCACACTTCCAATCAATAAAAAATCAATCTCATTGTTGCCTTGCGCAAGTGGGCCTGGCAGACCCGTATAGGATCTGATATGAGTTATACATAAGGGATTAGTTCTGTTCCTGATAGTGTCCTGCAATTGTATAAACAATGAAGTTAATTCTGTATTATCAGGAACGAATTCTCCAGTCTCAGTGTGTAATATTAAGAATCTGTAACTATATTGAGAGGCTCTGCAAAATCCATAAGTACCTTGAGATTTGCATATAATTCTGCCTCTGTACAGATGTATATGGACTTTGAGCTACTTTAATTACCTCACCTGCTTTATAACCTGCCTTACCTGATTGGTTGGTATCAGTGTAGAAGGTAAGAACTCCAGAAATGGGAGTTTGTCTTACAATACGTGGAAGAATCCAGACTGTCTTTTTTTATGAATTTAATTCTGTTAGTTTTGGGATAATTATTGCTGATCATTTCCAAAAAGTCAGTAAGAGCTATTGGCCAATATTCATTATCCTTCCACAAGGAGGAAATTTCCTCATTAGTTAAAGGTACTGTAATTTCTGCTGGATCTTTTCCAGTCAGTTGATGGAGTCTTAATTTGCCCTTTAGAATAAAATCAGAAATCTTTTTTATATATGACTTTAGCTTTTTATTCTGTTTGTGTAGCAGAAATATCCACTCCAATATGGTGTTTTCCCTCTGCATCAGAATCCCAGAAGGGTATTCTCTGGATGGCAAGATAACCAGAATACAGTCTAGATTAGGGTTTATATGATCTACATGGGCATCCAGACTTCTACTTTCAACCCATTGCAATTCTTTTTCTGCCTCAGCAGATAATATTCTCAGACTGTTTAGGTCCTTATTACCTTTAAGGACCATTTTTAAGTGCTTTAAGTTATGTCCTTCTACCCCAATAATCGTCTGTAATTGAGAAATTACCCCTAATAGTTTCTGAAGAGAATTAAGAGTTTGATAACGATCTCTTCTAATTTGTACCTTCTGTGGCCTGATTCTTTGAAGTCTATCTTGTAACCTAAATAATTAATAGAATCTCCTCTTTGTATATTTTCTGGGGCAATCTGTAACCCCAAACGAGGCAGAACTTCCTTCACCATTTCAAACATATGTTCCAAAGTTTCCTTATTAGAATCTGGTAAAAGAATGTCATCCATGTAATGGTAAATAAGAGATTGTGGACATTTCTTACAAATTATTTCCAAAGGTTGTTGTACAAAGTGCTGACACAAAGTAGGACTATTTAGCATTCCTTGTGGCAAAACCTTCCACTGATATCTCCTAACTGGCTGTGAATTATTAAGAGTTGGTACAGTAAATGCAAAATTTTCTCTATCATTTTTCTGTAACAGTATAGTGAAGAAACAGTCTTTCAGATCAATTACTATGATGGGCCATGCTTTAGGTATCAAGGAGGGCAAAGGCATTCCAGGCTGTAAAGAGCCCATAGGTTGAATGATTTTATTGATGGCTCTCAGGTCTGTAAGCATTATTCATTTCCCTAACTTCTTTTTAATAACAAATACAGGAGAATTCCAAGGGCTGACGGGCATGGTCGGACACACCTGTAGCCAGCCCTTAGGAGGCCTGGTTTCAGTTTCTCCCTACATCTCTGCACTTTTAGCTCTGCTGGGCTAACCTGGGATTCACTTCTTTTAAGTGCTGTGAATGTCTGATGCAAAAGCAAGGGACCAGATTTCTGGGGGTAAACATGATGTAACAAACACTGTGTAAGGACTAATCGGGGATTTTAGCATATCCATTGCCTAAAATAGTCACCATTTCTTTGTGGGAAGAACATTTCTTCTAGCTGTCTTGAATGAAGAGTGTTTTTGCGTTAACTTCAGTCACTTTCAAAGAGAGGTTCCTTGTCTTACTGTGTGGAACTAACTGTAACTTCATCTGTTGACCCTCCAACCTCCATGCTCCCCCTCTCTGCCCAGACTGCTCTACTCTGCTTCTGTGCTATTATCTTCAGAAGCTGTGAGGGAGGTCATGTGATGTGTCCTTAGATACACATGAGGAAGATCATATGATATGTTCTTAGATTACACACGAGGAAGGTCATATTATGTGTCCTTAGATACGCATGAAGAAGGTCATGTGGTGTCTAACCTTTTGAATATGGCTGGCTTCACCACTAAGAAGGTCCTCCAGGTTCATCCTTGTTACCGAAAGGTATGAAATTTGATTTAAAAAAAGTCACTGCCTGGTGTATGGTGTAGAGTGCTTAATACTCAGCACTCTGGAGGAACAAACAGCCAGGCAGCTTGGTCTACAGAGTGAGAGTTCCAGGACATCCAGAGCTGTGTAATGAGAGCATATCTTAAAAAAAAAAAAACTAAAACAACAAGAAAACACTCATTACACAGGATGAGTATGTACTGAGGGCTGTGTGGGAGAAGGGGGGGTTAAGTGTACAGGTGTTTTGTCACCTTTTTGCTTTTGGTATTTTGTTTGTTTGCTTGCTTCCTTGTTTTTTAAGATGAGGTTTCTCTGTGTAGCCCTGGCTGTCCTGGAACTGGTTTTGTAGACCAGGCTAGCCTCGAACTCAGAGAGCCAACTGCCTCTGCCTTCTGAGAGCTGGCATTAAAGGCATGTGCCACTACACCAAGATGTCAGGAAGTTAGGAAGGGGAAGTATGAAGACAATGTAGTCCAGGGCAGGGCACTGGGTGATGGAGGCATTGCTCCCTGGAGTGTCTCCTCATCTGAGAAGTGGGACATTCAACATGCATTCTCAGACATTCCAGATCTGCTCATCTCTGTGGAATGCAAGAATAAATTATGGCTGATCAAGAATGATAGAAAACACCAGAAAATCGTCAAGTATCAGTGGGGAGAAGAAAGGGGAAGGGACCTCTCTTTCATTCTTTGCTTACTTGTCATTGAGAAGAAGACTGCTTGAGTGATTGGCTGGTAACTGCAGATACAGACAGTGTGGGGGGAGTCTTTAAGACTGGTCTTATTTTCAGAGAAGGAAGAACTAAAACCTGAAAACCTCCCTCATTCCAATGTGACTTATATTATTTCATTTCTATAAGTATCAGGTTACTTAAAAATGTTGTCCTTAAAAATGAAGTCCAAAAGTAATTTAGGTATTCATTGTACTCTATTTTCAGAGACAAAAGTAAGCTGGTATTTTGGAGAGCAATAGAAAAAGGGAGAGGGGGAGAGAGGGGAAGAGGTAGAAAGACAGATAGACACATAGAGAGACAAGCAGACACAAAGAGACAGGCAGGCAGAGAGACAGACACAGGGAGACACACACACACATACACACACACACACACACACACACACACACACACACACACACACACACACAGAAACAGACAGACAGACAAACACAGGGAGACACATAGAGAGATGGACAGATACAGACAAAGAGGCAGAGAGACAGACACAGGAACACACATACAGAGAAATAGACCGACAGACACAAAAAACAGACTCAGAGAGAGGGAGGGAGGGAGGGAGGGAGGGAGGGGGGGAAGGGAGGGACACGCACAGAGAGACAGACAGTCAGTCAGACAGACAGATGCAAAGAGACACGCAGAGAGAGATCTATGTAAGCTCCTGAATCATTCACCCCCAAGCATATTTGTCCTCTGCCTATGTTAGTGCAGTAGCTGGAGTGCTGGCCACCAACTCCATGGGATCTGTACATTCTAAGTGGCTTGATCCTTCAAATCTCTCTCTGTCCTCTTGGATTTGGGGCACAAAGCATAGTGAGCAGAAGACTGGGATGAAGGGGGGAAGGAGAGAGCCAATCCACAGGCCTATGATGGTCTTTGCTGACTCAGAATGGAGTCTGGACCATATGGAGTGCTTCCTTCCTTCAGGTACCCAGGGTCTACTCAGCCAAGCCTGTCATATTTGCAGGCAAAGGGGGAAAGACTTGGAGACATCAATTCTGTTCTCAGGGGAAGGGTAGATTAGAGTTAAAACATAATTTTTTTGGCTGTTTGGATGGACTGAATGAATGAGGGCCTCCACCTCTTTCCTGTGTTTTGTGTTTTAATGCTAGACTCAGTTATTCTAAACAGTCATTTGTTCCGAGTTCTAGAGCCATACAGTGTAATGTGGTGCGGAAGGGACTTTTGCAAAGGTTTATAAGACTTTGAGATGGCTAAGCCTTAGCAGGGCTGCTCTGCACTGAGGCCTGGGACGGCTACCACCCCCCCACACACACACCCATGCAGTGTGGCAGCAAATGAGATGAAGGTTGACCCTTGGGTGTTCTAGTTGCCTACAATGGACACTAGGGTCCTGTTTATCCAAAATGGGGCTAGCAGAGGCCAAGGTAGCTCAAGATGGAACAGAGACAAGAGGTTGGGGGGTGAGGGTCTGTGGTGTGTAGCCCGCAGGGGAAACCTTCTGTCCTGTGCAGTGGGCTGCAGAGGGGATGGCAGGAGGTTTTCCCAACGCTTTTTCACCATGTGTCATCTAGCTGGGATACTACATGCTTCGCTTCCCTTAAACACCAGCTCCGCTGAGATTCTGGAGTTAGCATCCTGCATCTGATACTTGCTCACCCCAAAATGACCATCTGCTTTGGGGACAGGAACGCCCTAACTGTGTGTCAGTGTTAGTATTATAGATAGTTTTCTCTTCTTTGTAAACTGTGTGAGTTACATATTACTTTAAGATAGAAACGACTATGTAAAAAGGAAAAGCCCCAACCCACGTTTCCCCAAAGTCCATTAAGATTTAAGCAGGCTTAAACCAATGAATGTGTTAAACAAGCAAACAAACAGCAACAAAAGCATTCTGTGCTGATTGGCTTGTAAATGAGGCCAAAGAATGTGGATTAGTTTTTCCAGTGGGTATGTGATTGCTGATTTAGCTTGCATTTTGTTGAGACGATGTATTTATAAAGTTATGTTCCATATTTTTAATTTTTTCTTCCATATTTATTGGTTTGTATTCATTGTATATGGTACTGGGCTTCCTAGGAACATTTTCATAGAGTTATAAAATGTGCCTGACCATCATCCATCCTTCATACTCTTCAACTCCCACCACCCCCATGTTAGTCCCTTATGTCTCCTGGATAGTTTCGCTTCTACTGTCATGTCGTGTCTACATACATGATTTATGTATCTGCATATAATCTAGGATCTGCAAATGAGAGAAAATGAGACGTGCGTCCTTCTGAAATGGATTTCATTTGTCTAATATGATGACCTCTGGTTGTATTTATTTTCTGGCGAGTAACAACAGCATCTATTTTTCAGAAGCCTTTCAAAGCAGTACTGAAAGCACAGGGCTAGAAAGGGATCCCCCTAAGACAGAGGGTTGCGCTTGAACCTGGTGATTCTTCTGCCTGGAAATCACAAGGGTGCACTAGTTTTCTGTGCATGGACATGCGCATTAAGTGGCCAACACTCACTAAAACGAAATGTGACCCAATTAGACCATTGATTCCCTGTCACCGAGGAAGTGACCATTGTCCTTCCTGACAGCCTCAAGTTGTAAAATGTAATTACTATTTTAGTCCAACTCTTTCCCCACTCTGAATGAATGACCTGGTGGGAAACTGCAGAGGTTATTTAGAGTGCAAAGGATCTTAGTCGTCAAAATTCATAATTATTAATAGGAACAATAAGATGGATTATTTAGTATTAGATGCAAGTGGGTGGGACTTGGCAGCACTAGAATTTCAAGTTCCAGGCTTCTGCAGAGATGCGGAGGCAGGAATTCTCTCCTCCACTCCTGCCACCAGCAGAGTGTGGTGGTGCCAGCCCTGCTGTGGTTTTGCGCAGTGCCCAGAGTGATTTGTTTGTTGTTTCTCCTGGCAGGCATTCTAGCGAGACTGAACACCTCTCTAGGGTTGGGCTCTAGTCTGGTGACTGTTCTGCAGAGCCACCAGAATCGGCACTCTGCAGAGAGCCTGGACACCTGGGGAGACAGCTGGGAGGGAACGTTCTGCAGGCATGAAAAGGCTACCTTAAATAATTACATTGCAAAAAGTTCTGGACACAGGACACCTTCAGAGCCAACAGCCACATTAGATGGGCAGTATTACTGTGGCATGATGTGCTATGGACTTCTGTAGGCTGGGTTGGGAAGGCTTCACCCTGAGTTTGACCTTCACGATGTCTAGGTGTTTCTGTGTGTTTCTGGGGGAACAGTAGCTCAGCTCTACTGGGCTCTTAGCTGTACTTCACACCGCACTGGCCAGGCAGCTCAGTCTGGAGTCCAGTTAGTGGGAGGAAGCAATGCAGCTCCTTCTGTGGACTCCCACAGGTGTACGAGTCCTGTGCTGGGAGAAGGTGGTGACTTGAGTGGGCGGTGACACAGTCAGAAAGAGAAGATGGGTTGCACCAGAGAGACAGCCTTACTGGTCTGGTTTCACCCCTTACCCCAGTGGATATATAGTATCATCTAGAGAAATGCTTGGTTGGAACAGCTGGAATGGGGGTACTCTTGGCATCTAGTGCACAGACGGGGATGGTGCTAAATTTCCAGCTCCCCCACTAAACACTAATCTGTACTTACAAATACAATCTAAGCATGTGAGAGGCTGAGGCTGAATTTGAACCAGCCTGGGCTATATAATGAGCTCCAGGCTAGCCTGAGCTACCATGTAAGACCGCCCTCCCCCTTTAAAAAAAAAGTATCTAAACCAACATACCAATTATGCAGAGGTTAAGAAGCCTGGTCTAAGAAGCGGTGGCCATTTGGGACACAGATTTTGATCCTCTCTAGCAGAATTTATGGTCCTTCCAGGTCTTTTAATTTTTTTTTTGTCTCTCCCTCCAAAACTCCAAAATGGGTAGAACTGGAAAATGAGAGGCATGGAAGAAATTGAGGTATTGTTTTGTTTGGGAATATGTAAACCACTTTGCCACATTAGCCTTCAAGAATGGAGCTGTTGTTTACATGAAGGACACTGAAGCATTCTCCTTCAAATGATGAAGAAAAAAAAATGGTTAAACTTGAGAAAGGATTTGGGTTTGATCCAGGAAATCATGTCTCTGGGCATAAGAATTATAAGAACTTACCCCAAGTTCCCAAGGAATATACAAAGCCACTTTCATGCAAACCTTTAAGGAAGCTGAATGCAGCATACTCAGAATTTGGGCCAACATGGGTACAGCCTAGAACCCAGAGCAGGACGTGGGATAGATGGTGTTTCTACCTAACCTGCGGTCCCCTGGACTTCTCTATGAATTTCAGAGAAAAAACAAAATCACTGCTGTTACTTTGGGGCTTTATTTTCTCTTTCCACCTTGAGCATTGTCTGCCTGCACCTGCGGACAGCCATTTGCATGGTCACTGATCTTCCACTCTCGTTCTTTCTCTTCGTCCTTAGTTCCATTCCTTCCTAGGATCCCTGGCTGCTGGCCGAGGAGACTGCAGAAGAGAGCCTCATCCCAGAGGCTGTGCTGTAGCTATGATCCATAGGGTTCTGCCTGGAGCCCATCCCACTTCTGACCCCAGCTGACTGGAAAACTGCAAATGTATCAGCATCTAATCTCACTGTCTTATTGGATTGCAATGCTGTGTCTAACTTCTGACCAATATCATTATCCTTAGAGCTTTCTTGATGTCCCTCCAAATCTCTCCTGCCTGCCAAAGTTCTGCGATTGAGATTATTATTTCCCTTGCAAAGGGTTTTCTGGATGGATTTGATTTTTTTCCATGTGTGGTCTCTGTCCCATGTTTGCGAGTAGAGGAGGAAGATATAATTTGCTATAATCTCTCTGCAAAAGTTTAATAAAAAGGAATATTGATCTCCTTTCTCCTTTTCCCCCAATGTCCCCTAACCTTGTGTCTCCCACTTTTAGACAAATATGAATACTGGGCACAGAACTTTAGTGGGGCCAGTTACCTTCATTTGGAGAGAAATTATGTCTCCTGACTATAGACTGTAATCCTCCCAAGGCCAGCCAGGTTTGGATTGACCAAAGTTAGAGTGGGGATGATTTTGTATAAATCTGCCTGCAGAGTGCATTCATTGTCTTCATCGAGTTCTAGAACTGTCTTTTCTGCCAGGCTACTTTCTAACTGAGTGTGGATTTGGGAGCTGGATTCTTGCTCCTATGTTCACTGTGTGACCTTAGGTGGCTTACGTGACATTTCAATACACCACTCTTCTTATCTGAGGAATGTTACAAAAATATAGACAGTGCGAGGCTCTCATGAGGGTCAAATGAGACAAAGAATGTTATTTATCATGGTGCCACATAAGGTATCATTTAATAAATATTAACTAGGCATAGCTATGATGGTAATTGAGATGCCAAAAAACTTCTGAGCCTTAATGTTGAGAACTCAGACTCTCAACCATTTCTCCATTCTAGCAGACCAGATTATGATCTTAAGTAGGGTGGCTATGATCATAGATGCATGGCATACCTGTCCATGGTGCAGCCATCCTCAGCATCCTGTCCTTGATACAGCCATCCTCAGCACCCTGTCCATGACACAGCCATCCTCATCAGTGTACTTCTGCTCAGTTATCACCTCTTGCTAGGGAGCATGGCCAGTTTTCTATGATATTCTTGCCTTCCAGCAAGCTTGATTCATCGAGTTCATTGTTGAAGCCTGGCTTTAGATGCAGTCAGGAAAACTTTAGGAGGAGTATTTTGGTGTGCCTGGCCTCTCCTTCTTTAGGAGATATGCTCTTGTGTAGAATCAGCCTCCCCTGAGGCAGAGGCACAGGTGTTTCATTCCTTGTCTTGAGACTTCTGTTTCTGTCTACATTATGGTAAGCTGGCTTCAGCCATTATGGAGAATTTGGCAGTGGAGGTGGTCAGTGTTTTCTATGCCTTTCTTTCTTCCTGAGCCCTCTCCTTGTGGAATGTGACTGCCTAACTAGCCTCTTTAAGAAAATTTACAAGTATTAGGGCCATTTGCTACATGTGTGTATCTGTGTGTGTGTGTGTGTGTGTGTGTGTGTGTGTGTGTGTGTGTGTGTGTGTGTGTGTGTGTGTAAGTATGTGTATGAATGTAAGTGGATACCTGTATGTGTTCACATGAGATCCTTAATATATTGAGAGGGTTCACTGATCAATAATCAATGACACACTGGCTGTCCTTTAATCTTATTAAGAGAACTATAGAGCTTCAGGGACCTAGAAAAACAGCCAGGGTGTAGAAGTTTTTTTTTGTTGTTGTTTTTTGTTTGTTTGTTTGGTTGGTTGTTTTGTTTTTGTTTTGTTTTTTTGTGGGACAGGGTCTCACTATGTACTCTGACTGTCCTGAAACTTGCTCTGTAGACCAGACTGGCCTCTAACTCATAGAGATCCACCTTACCCCTGCCTCAGGAATTCTGGGATTAAAAGTATGCACCACCATATCCTCCCATTAGGGGATTTCATAAACCTAGTTATTGCATCTGACTGGGAAGCCAGACCTCAATAAAGATGACGAGGGGAGGACCAGAGGGCTTCGAGCAAAGGAGGGAAGGCTCATATACAGACACCAGACTCAGCCAGGCAGCAGTGGTGCACGCCTTTAGTCCCAGAACTCAGGAGGCAGAGGCAGGCAGATCTCTGTGAGTTCAAAGCCAGCCTTGTCTACAGAGTTCCAGGCTAGGCACCAAAGCTACAGAGAAATCCTATCTCGGGGAGAGACAGAGAGAGAGAGAGACAGAGAGAGAGAGAGAGAGAGAGAGAGAGAGAGAGAGAGAGAGAGAGAGAGAAACAGACTCTCCCGAGCCTCCTCGCAGTCAGCACAGCACCCAGACCTCCAATTCTAACGTCCACTTGCAGATAAGCCCGGATCTACGACTGTTCAAAAGATCTTCAGCAGCACTATCATCAGGACTGTGGAGCTGGAGCCAAGCCTGGCATTTTGTTCCTTCTGAAACTGTACTTAGGTGTGCTTCTCTGCAAGCACGTAACTGTTGGTAAAGCCAGCACTATTTAGTCCCAACATCTGTAGCTTTCAGACCACCAGGGAGCAGAGAAGATGAAGTGTAAGGCCCGAGAGTCAGGTGTGGTGTGTTTGTTCCTGTCAGGACCTGCTGACTCCCACCTCTTTTAGGGTTCTTTGCCTAAGGTATTGGTATTTATTTTTGAGTAGTCCTTAGGCCAGCAGAAAAGTCCCTGCTCTGTTTCCTTCTGCTCAATTCTGTTCCGTTGAGCAGTTCAAGTCCAGAAGCTCTTACGAAGTCCAGTGACTAGAGTCATGGAGATGTTATGGATAAGAAGACAGTCCCTACCTTAAAGCTCAATGAGGAGTAGAGTGGTATGTACACAAACATGGCAGAACAGCTATGGGGCCCCAGAGAAGGGATGCTCACCTGGGATTGCTGTGAGGTTGGGTAGATGATACTTATGGGTATCAAGAAAGCTTCTTGGGATGTGAAAAGTCCTTAGAAATGACTCAGGTAGACATCCTGGGAGGGGAAGAGCATTTGTGAAGGCTGGAAGTGTGAGAGACCCTGGCGTATTGTCAGATGACTTTGTATGGGTGGAGAATGGGAATGGGAAAGGATCCTGGGCAGGAAGATGGGTGCAAGCTGCAGGTGATGGGTGAACAGAGGTATGTCCCAGGCTAGTCCTGTTGGACCGCAGGGCTCCAAAGGACGTTAACAAGTGGGTGAGAGGAATGTGTCTATGACTCTCTAGAACTCATTCCACTCAAGCAATTGGAAGTTGGGAGAAGATCCACTCAGGACCACAAAGTTGGTCAAAGCCGTTAAGTAAGAACTAGGGAATTTCATCTTCATAAGAGACATAGACACACACAGGGCTCTCATCTCCATAAGGGGCATAGACACAAACAATGCTCTCATCTCCATAAGGGACATAGATACACACAGGACTCTCATCTTCATAAGGGACACACAAACGTGAGATCAGGACTCCAGGACTCCAGCTCCCTCAGTCCCAGGTTTGGAAGCTGACTGCTTCTCTACTGTTTGTCTAGGGTAGATCTGTGGAAGGGTTAACAAAATGAGAATGGTTTGGCTGTGTGGTAGATGAAGAGTCCTGTGACTAAAAGTAGAAAGGCTAGGGCTGAGTAGTCATGGGGGATGCAGAGTAACAGTGGATGACAGCAGAAATGTGAACACCAGCTAGCGAGGGTCCTATGACTCACTCTTAACTGAGTGAGCACGTAGCTAGCTGCCTGCTCACAGGAAAGGTAAAGGGGACCTTAAAAATTGGCATTTAGTTCATTTCAGAGTGGTCACACATCTGAGTAAACCCAGATTGATGCAAAGAATTTGAACGAAGAAGAGAGTGGACTTTGGAGATTCCAGGGGAAGCTTGGCTCATGATGTGAAAAAGATCCTTTGACAATGTTGCCCTGGGAGGTGATGGTGTTGGAATTTACTTCTCTGGGCTAATGTTGCTAGGCACTCAGAATATGCCAAGCGAAGTCCTTAAATTTTCTGTGCCCTGCTTTTCATTCCAACCTCACAGTTGTTCAGGGAGGGAGAGAGGGTTTTCTGTCAACCTTTCTGTTATACAGATGAAACACACACACACACACACACACACACACACACACACACACACACACACACACGCACACACACACGCATACATATGTACAACACACTTGCACATACACCTCTCCCCCCACAAAGAGAGAGAGAGAGAGAGAGAGAGAGAGAGAGAGAGAGAGAGAGAGAGAGGGCCTCTCACTCTGGCTCACGTTCTCTTTAGATTTAGAGAGAGACAGGCTGGCTCCATGCTCTCCCCCTCAGGAGTGCTAAAACCCAGTCCATCTGTTGTAGATCTGCTTATTATTTGAAATTTTGCCTTATGGAGAAAGAGGGTAGCAAGGATGCTTGTATTCCCCACTCCTCTCTTTGAACACAAGGAAGTGATTTCTTCTCACCGAATCAGCACATTAATAAACACTTGGCAGGGCAGTGGAAGCCATATTGATGCTCTCCTTTTAGAGAAATCACTGTAGTGGCTTTTGCCGATGGGCACTTCATGAAATTTTGATGACTGAAGTGATGTATGCTAGTCATGGATTAATCACTAGCTCACAGACATCCGCTCTTCTCCTCTGTGCTGTTTGCTCAGATTGGGCAGTAGAGATGCTGTCAACAGGGAAAAAGAGGTAGGAGCAGTTCAGTCAGCAAGCTTTAGTTTGGTGTGGGATGTTCAAGACAAGAAGCCTAGACTCCCAGTGAGCAAGGTGGTTTTGTAAAGCTTAGAATAGGCGGGAGTCTACTGTGCTAGAGATTTGTAGGGGAACAATTCAGGAGGCTTACCCAAGCAGTCGTTCTTTCCTAATAGTGATGCAATGGGATTCCACTATAAAAACATCCCTGTAGAGCCCCTGTGGTCCCACATGGATGCTACGGAGGACTAAATGCAATCCCCCCTTCCTGATCCCCCTTGAACACAGCAGTGTTGTTTGTGGCTGCCCCATCCAACAGGCTCAGTTAACTTAGGGTCTCTACCACTGGCACATGTGTCCTTAGCCTCTTGCAGTACTGTGTTAAGAATAGCCATCTGTAGTCCAGTGTGTTCTCTGTCCCCAAGAAAGACAACAATATAGGGGGAATTCTAGCCTAGTTCAGTGACAAAGCCCCTCCTCAGCTTCTAGCCCATGTCTCTCACTGCTCTTCTCCCCCTGAACCATGCTGAGAATCAAACCTGGTTCTGGTAGTGTACTGGACAGCTGTTTTTATGTCATGTTTAAAATAGGGCTAAGGGCAGCCCCCCATTTTCCTTCACAGAAATGCATAGGGAACATTTTGAATGTCTAAAATTTTAGAGAAAGGACATACCCTAGCTGGGTGTTGGTGGTGCACGCCTTTAATCCCAGCACTTGGGAGGCAGAGGCAGGTGGATCTCTGTGAGTTTGAGGCCAGCCTGGTCTCCAGAGCGAGTGCCAGGATAGGCTCCAAAACTACACAGAGAAACTCTGTCTCAAAAAACCAAAAAAAAAAAAAAGAAAGAAAAAGAAAAGAAAGAAAGAAAGAAAGAAAGAAAAGAAAAGAAAGACATACCCTGCAGAGTACCTTAGCATCTGCAAGCTGCATAAATAAAGTACCATGGGCTGGCAGAAAGAAGTTCCTTAGAAGCTGCAGGTTCAAGGTTAGGATGCCCACACCACGAAGTACTGGACCATGCCCACTTCCTGGTTCATAGACGGCCAGATGTCCCTGGGCCATGTCTCGCATGGAGAATGGGACAAGAGCATTCTCTGGGGGTTGCTGCTCTTTGTGGTTACACTGAGCTATTCACGAGCACTCTGACCCCAGGACCTGACTGTCTCAGAAGCCCCATTCCATAATAACCACAGTAGAGATTAGACTAGAGGGATGGAAACATTCAGTATATACTAGCATTCCTGCACCCGGTAAAGGCTTCCTGACTTTACATGAGGGAGGGGCTGGGGAGTCCTAGAGAAAGTGACAAGCCCTCCCAAGACTGTTGTCTTTTCTGGGTGAAGTCTCCCTAGGGATCATACTCTATCAGGGGCAAGTGGACATAAGAGGGCAGTCATCACAGGGACTTTGGTGTTGGGAACCAGGAAGCCATGCCACCGTGCCGTGTTGCTTAGTCTACCGCAGGAAGAACAGAAAAGGCTAGTATGTCAGGGAACCTAAGAGACACAAGACCCAGGTTTCCAAAGACCAGGGTTCTATGCCTTCCTTTCATGGAGAAAAGTCTGTCTAGAAAGAGAAAGTGGTTTGCATATGGTCTCTCAGTTTGTCAGCATCAACAGGGCTGGAAAGGAGCTCAGGCACAGGGCTCATGACCTAGGTTTACCCCTTCTACAGCACTGTGTCCAGGGGCTAAGACAGCATGGGGCTACAGGAGAAGTGTCCTTGCGTGTCGAGCTAGGGTGTGGGCGGGCGGGGTGTAGGGCAGTAGCTGATTGTACCTGAGAATTTGGAGTAGAGTCCACACACAGCCTCTGGGCTCACCGATGTCCAGGGCAAGTGGCACTTGGCTTTCTTCACAGGAACAGATCCGCTTGCTCTGTGAGGACTTCCTCTACTCTGCTCTTCCTGGACACTAGTCAAGCCCTGCGCTCCCAAGCAGCATCACTGGACTGAATGAAATGTAGTCACTTCCCATATACAAGTTGAGGCTCTGCATGAGAGCCAGTGTCACGTGCGCTCATTGAAGGATGGAGGAGAGCCTGGGGGTGGGTGGGCAGCAGGAGGCCGAGATCTATTCTTAGCCCTGTTGCTATGGGATGCTGGGCAGGCCATGGAGGCTTCTGTTCCTCTTGGCTCAGTCAGCTCACAGCATTCTGCCTCCCAGATCCCACCCTGGGCATGGCCAGCCCTGTCTCTGTAGTGAAGTGCCTGACTGGTGAGGCTGCGGAGGGAAGCCTAAAATATCTACACACACCATTCAGCATCCAGGGAGGGAGACACAAGAAACACCAGAGACTTAAGTGAAAGAATTGCTTTGCATGGAGGTGATCAGCTGTGGGCTTCCTAATGGTCTCTGAGTTCCTCCATCTTCCTTTGTAGGCTCTCTTTTTGCCTGGAAGGAGGAAGCTTGGAGGCTGGGTGTATTTGTCAGTTCTGACATTCACATTCCAGCCTTCTTTATCTGCTCTGTGACCTCAAGGTGGCAAGGAGCACATCACTTGGGCCACCTGGCCTCCAGTAAGAGTAGCAGAGTGACATTGGGTGCTTAGTCCCCTTGCTCTCCCTGCTGGGTCATAGTGGATTGGCCCCATTCCCCTAAGGTCAGGGCTCCTGCCAGGTGGCCCTGGCACACCACTGTCTGGCATCTCCCGTTTTGCTCTCCTTGTAGAACTAAAGGAACGAGGAACACAGTTCCCTCTCCTCTAAGGGACACGGGGTGTATTGCGTGAATGTTTTGTGTTGTCATAGCAAAGTATCTGAGGCTGAGCATTTTACAAAGTAAAAAAAAAAAAAAAGTTATTGTAACTGGCAGTTCTGGGGATTTAAGGTGGTGCCAGCATTTGGGTGGCTTTGGTGAGGACCTCATGGTGACCTCACATTATGGCAGATGGCATCATGGGGGTCAGCATGTGAGAGAAGGAGAGTCAGGAAGCCAGCACAATTCAGGGACCAGGCTCACTCTTTGTAATAAGCTGGCCTAACTATGTCCACTGGGCTCTGCCTCTCAGCATGGCCACATGGGAGCAGACCACAGACCTTTAGGGGACATGTTCAAACTGCGTCATGAAGATAGTACATTCACCGGGGATCTGCACAGCGAGAAAGCTCAGAGACACCCCAGGAGTGTTATGGGGTGGCCTCCTGTTGTCTATGGAGAGAGATTTCTCTGAAGCCAGTATCCTTGAATTGAGCCTTGACAGATCTTAGGGTCAGTATCCAAACTGTAGGTGGTGGGCTAGCATGTGCAAGATCTCAACACATCACACCTAAGCACCATGAACACTGTTGGAAACTAGTAAGAATAAGACACAAAAGATGAAGAAAGAAGCATGCATTAAGATGTTCCTTGCTTTAGTTTACACACAGACAGGGTCTGCAGGCATGTCTGGCTCCACATGCTGAAATACAATAACTAGGCCTCCAACTCTCTGTCCATTTCTGCTTTTTGATCTTCTAGGTCAGCCCACTTCCCAGGCAGGCTTTCTCCATTCTGGAAGGTGGAGTGAGATGGAGTATTAACCTTAGGTGTGCCATTCAACTTGGGTACACCTAGACAAAGAACTATGCTTCTCCCCAGTTTTTACAGAGCAAATACTGCAGAATAGCCCAATTGGATGGCCAGGCTCCTGACTGAGAGCAAAGGAAGAGAAACATTGCAAGCTAGGAACTGAGCCCAGACTGCAGGAGATATGATCACAGAGCCAACCCACAGATCACAGAGAGCTGAGGCAGAATACCTCAAAGAATAAACTGACTGAGGGGTTTTTTAATTGATCCCCAGTTGTTACAGAGAGTGTAATCCATAATGGTGAGGACTTCGTGGTGGCAGGAGAGGCTATCTCTGGCAGTGGAAGCTTGTGGCTGACTAGTTCACATCTTGGCTGTTCTGCATGCAGAGAATTCAGTCAGAAGCAGGGGCCAGGTTAGAACCCACCTCCAGTGACCCATCTCTGCCAGCTGTGGCTCCCTTCCCGAAATTCTATGACCTCTAACAGAGCATCAGCAAGTGAGGACCCATGTTGGAGCATGTTTATTTCCAGCAGACAGGAGTTTAAAACTTGTTTTTACCTTATCTAAGGTAAAGATAAGGTTTGTTTGACTTATGATTTTGGAGGTTATAGTCCACAGTAGGTGACCCCATCGTCTTGGAGTCTTTAGCCAGGGACCTCTTCCTAAAAGGAGACCATGGTAAAGCAAATGATTCTCCATGAAATAGGTAAACAGAGAACAAGGACGGCACAGGCCCCACATCTCCGTCACAAGTAGGACCTCCCACAGGGTCCCACAGCCATTCTGTGGGCTTTGTGAGAGATACCCAAACCATTGTAGAGGGAAAGGCAAAGCATTCTGGGACTCCACAGACAACATCTGTGACTGTCCATTTCGTTGATCTAGCTAGAATGGAGGGTCCAGGTAAGAACTGCTTACTTGGGGTAGAAGATAGCTCAGCTGCTAAAGTGCTTGCTTCTCAAACGTGAGAACCTGAGTTTGCCTCTTCATCACGCCCCAAAGCCAGCTCACCTGTGACCCTAGTACTGAGAGGACAAAGACAGATGGATCCCCAGAGCTCACCAGCCATCAGGCCCAGCAAATCAGTGAGTTCTAGGTTTAGTGAGAGACCTTGCCTCAAAAAACACAGTGGAGCATGGCAGAGGTCCATCCTATGTGAACCTCTGGCCTCCAAGAACTCATGCACAAGCATGCACACATGGAAACCACGCATGTATGGTGATTAATTAGTTAATTACAAAATGAAGGACAGCACCCTGGTGGTGAGGGGCAGCCCCTGAAGGACATCAGGGAAAAGCTTTGACAGCGCTGAGTACCTGAGCTTTATCTGGAAGATAAAGCTATTCTGCGGTTACAAAATTCAGAATGAAAAGCCACAAGGCACCCTCTAAAGCAGAAGGGCGTGCGCTGGGGATCAAAGACTTAAGTCCCCCATTCTGTCCTCTCTGCAAAGGTCACCCACCATCCCAGGATGCCTTGTATAAGGTCAGTGGCTCCTAGGCTGAGGCTGTGTGCATTTTTAGGGAGCTTTAGACTGGTCCTTTCTCAGGCTTCCAAAACTTTTCTGTCTAGGGCTCCAGGGTCCTGGCTAATACGCCCGGTTGCTGGCTGGGCTCCTGTTCAGCCATCTCTGTAGATCCAGGAGCGTTTTCAGGCAGCTCCTGGCCCTGGCACTAGCTCTGACAGGCAGCCTCCTAGCTGCTGCTTGTGGTGATGCCACCCCTGGCATGCTCCTGTGAGTCACACTGTGGCTCTGTCTCACTCAGAGCAGGCGCTAAGCCATGGGTGCTCTGTTCTCCTCAGAGCAGCCAATCACTAAGGAAACCAGATAATCGTGCCGTCATTTCTCATTTGTCAAGACCCACCTGTCTCCCTCCGTGCAAAATAGAGACTGACAGTCGAGTGGGGGTGGACATGGATCAGGGTGGAGGAAGCCTAGGCATTTTGCTAAAGAGTGATTGATGGGAAGCATCAGTGATAAAAGCTTCTAGATGAGCAGGAGGGGAGGGCGCATGGGTCAGGTCCTGGAGAGCCTGGTCAACACTTCAGACACTGCCTCTTGCAAGCTGGTGTCTTGGGCCGGTTGCTTCATTTCTCCAACCTTTAATTTTCCTGTCTGTGCGACGTGGTGATGAGCAGGGAGCCTGCATAGTGCCTTCGCAGCAAGAGCCATCAACTACTCTTAGCCTTTGGCTTACTATCGTCATGTCTCTGATTCCCTCTCCTCTGCTTGTCTGACTTCATTCCCATCTGGGACTGGACCCACAGTCCTTGGTCCTGTGTAGACATCAGGCACAATTTCAGTGGCCTTGGTCCCTAAGCCTTCTCAGATACGTCTTCCTTGTACTTTGAATTACAACTCCTTCTAGGAGAGGAAAGATAATTACAGACCTAGTAGGTATGTGTGGTTGACTTATCGTGCAGGAGTATTTAGTGTGCAAATATTTCCACAGGTTCCTTTTTTAAGAACTAAGGCTATAAATTGAGAAGCCCAATTCTTTTTTCTTCTTCTTCTTTCTTGGGTATGAGTGTGTGGTGCCTGCATGATTGTTCATATGGGGGTGCACATATGTGTTTGTGAGTGGCATGTGTGTGTGTGTTTGTGTGTGTGTGTGTGTGTGTGTGTGTGTGTGTGTGTGTGTGTGTGTGTGTGTGTGTGTGTGTGTGTAGGAGCAAGGTTGATGTGGAGAATCTCCCTTCTTAACTTCTCATCTTATACTTTGGAGGTCTCTCTGTCAAACCCAGAGCTTGACGATACATATAGTCTTACTTGACAGTTTGGTTGGGGAATCTCCTGTCTCCCACTATGAGGCTGGGATTGCGTATGAGTTGCCACACTCACTGGGCATTGTCCTTGAGTTCTGAGAACCTGAACTCTGATTCTCCTCTTTGTTTGATGAGCTGTCCAGCCATCATCCCAGCCTGGAAAAGAACATTTTAATGTGTGGCTTCTCATGGCCAAGCATGCAATGGGAATAAATGACTTCTCTCTCCAATTTTGGGTATTCAGATAAATTGGTGCATCCATTTGAATATGGACTAAGATCATTTATAGTTTTTTTAAATCTACAACACTGGAATCCAGTACACATGTGCAAATATGCATACACGCACCTGGTTACATGTATACACATTCACCATGCACATGTTGCATGGATTGTAGTGTTTTAGAGCTAGGGAACTTTCAAATATCCTTTCCCTTTCAGTGTGGACCAATCAAAACCTAGGAGCTCACAGCGGGGTAGCAGGGGTCCAGCTAGTAGCACTTTACAGTGACAATAGAAGTGGACTGTGAATTTTACTTTCCTGTGAGGTCACAGCAGAGTGAGAAGGGCCTGTCCCTCAGTGCGACTCCTTTCTCTATGGTTACCTGCAGGAGGAGGAGGAGGAGGAGGCTGGTCAATTCTACCCTCAGCTTCCTCCATCATGGCCAGGACCAAGCCTGCCTTTCCCAGGGTCCCACACAGGTAGGTAGCAGAGCAGAGCATCACCTGCTCACACAGAAACTCCAGGCCTTCCTGTCCCTCTTACCTTCCATTTACAGAGACGTGATCTCATTCAAATATGTTTCAAAGGCATCTGCCTCACTTCCAAGTACACCTCAGATCTTCCGTTACTTCCTACCAATACGAGTGAGCCTCAGTCCTCCCACACTGTTCCCTGTGTCCCTCATACTACCATAGTATCCCCGCATGGCAGCCAGAGTGATGGATTGCAAGTATGAATGAGGTCACTTTACCTTCTGTCCCAAGTCCCCACAATTCTCCATCTGCAAAAGTGAAGCCTTTGCCTTTCCCTCAAAGACTCTTGGCAACAGCCCCTGACAGAGCCAAGGCCCATCCCATTGCTGATGCTCACACTGCTCCATCCCTCATGTCCTCCTTGGGGACAATGGAGCATTTGTGCTTACCCTGGCTTCAGGACCTTTGTGCCTGCAACCCCCACCCCCATGTATCCATCCCTCATTTTATTCAGGGCTCGGGGCAGCTGCTACCTCCTTGCAAAAACCTCTTGGACCATTCTTTAAAGTAGATGCCCTCTGATCATGTCTCCCTCGTTTAACTATTTGAACAGTACTTCTCTCTAGCTGGATGCTTAGTTTAGTTTATACCTTAAATGCTTTTTTGCTTAGAACTTTGTGTATTTTATTTACTGTTTCTGCAGTGCTCAGTAGAGGGCCTGGCAGAGTAGTCACCCAGTAGACATGCACAAAGGAATCAATCCTGCAGTCAGGTTGGGCTGGGAGAGAAAACTCACAAGTTGTTGGTTTGCATCTGTGTAGTTCCTTCCTCCAGACTCTTGGTTTGACTTACCCCATTCACCCTGTGGTCAGAAGGTAGAAGGAACTTCCTCAGCCAGATGTTCTGGCCGAGGAACATACCAGCATACCTGGTTTATGTGGTCCTGGAATTGAATCTAATGCTTTCTGAACGCTAAGCAAGCACAGTACCAACTGACCTACATCCCTAGCCCCCTATTGGTCCAAACCTACAGATGAGAAAAATCCTGGGATTGGCTACATTGGCCACAATTGTATATAGCTAGTATTAGCCTAGTCTAGCCTAGCCCCGGCTTTTAGCCTTAGGCTCTGTATTGTCTCCCTGCCCCATTCACAGGCTGCATAGCTGATCTCTTTACTCTCCCTTCTGTCCTACACAGCGCCCATCTGCGAGCCGAGAAAACTATGCTCAGGCAGGGTGTTTATGTAACTCTCCCAGGGACACACAAGGGGAGGTAGCAGAGCAGAATTTGGATCCCATTTAGGTAGCTGACTCCAGACTTTTGCTCCCATGGCTTCTCTCTGAGGAGCAGAGACTGCATCAGGGCAAAGGACGCCCAGGGACATTGTGAGGGCCCAGGGAGTAAGGCATAGGAAGCTCTGGGATCATTGCAAGAGAAATGGAGAAGAAGAAATGAACTATAGAAGCAATCTGGGGTTTGGGCAGATTCTCTGGTTAAGATCTGATCAGCTTTTGCCTCCTGCTTTGACTTTCTATTTAACCCCCAGTGGGTTGCAAGGATAAAGGAATCAAATCGCTCATTGACAGCAAGCCCTTGACCATGATGCAGTCTTGGTTTTGACAGGTGTGACAGGCCACTAATTTGCTTTTGGAATAAACCATTTCAAAGAATTCTGATTTGGAGGGGGGAGCAGGTATGACATAGAACAGAATAATGTGAATCAAAGCAACACTCAATGTGATTAGTTTACATACTTCCTTGATTGGATGAGAGTGGACTCTCTTCCAAAGGCCAGATCTACAAAATCCACTGCGGATGTGTTGTGAGCCACGAGCAGTGCAGGACACTTTCCCTAACAGCCTTCAACAAGCCTGGGAGGACTTTCTGTTAGTTCCACACTATACAAGGAAAAGCCAAATGGAAGATACACAGTTATCCCTCTGTCTGCATGGGGTCATCCTTAAATACCCCAGTCTCTTGATGTTCAAGTCCTTCACATAGAATTATGTGGAGCTAGGTTTGCACATACTGTGTGCACAGCTATCCGTGTAGCTGAAGCCATCTCTAGATTACTTATAAAACCCAATGCAATGGAAATGCCATGTAAAGAGTCACTACCTTATGACACATGGAATAATGACAGAGAAATCAATGTCTGTGTGTTCAGTACAGGGGAGATATCTTCTTTCCCAGAATTTTCAACCCATGGTTAATTAACAGATAGGGGCTCCAAAGGTACAGAGGCCGTGGTAGGAAAGGGCTATCCTGACCATTCTTTTTTAGCCATGTGATCTCCCCCAGAGTTTTGTTATTAACGTCCTAAGAGCACCCACCCCAAACTGATGCAAATGTAGAATAAACTGATTGAGAGGGAAAACTATTGCACCACGTGCACAGGAACTGCATTGGATAGTTGTCACTGGAGTGCTAACAGTGGCCATGGCAGTGATGATAATATTGTAATAAAGGTGTCAGTTACTCTTCACACAGGATCTGAGTTTAAATATTTATTTCCTAAGCCTCAGAGAAGTAAAGGACCTCAAGGAGCCCATCACCATGTTTACCTGAGGTTTGACCTTCTGTAGCAGGCAGTTCCCTCTGCTTTCTGTACCAGAGTCTTTCACGCAATGACTCTGGGACACCAGCAGTCTGAGAGTGCTGCAGAAAATCCTGTTGTGTCCCTGAACAGTCCTTACCAGAGAGGGGCACCATGTGTGCCTGTCTCATTCCTTCTGCGATTCCTGGGGTTACAGAACCTGAAATCACCTCACTGTCTCTTGTTCACTTTCTTCCTCTTCCCCAGTTAGTAGTCTCCATAGCTATGTGCTGCACAAGGTGCCCTCCAAGAGGCACATGGCCCCTCATCTCTCGTCTGGAGCTGTAGTCACGAACGGGGATGGACTTGAGACTCATGAGGAGGGGAGTTAATGAAGACCCTGATGACAGGCAGGAGGCTTCCAGGCTCCATATTGGGAGCTGCCTAGTGGAGACCAGAGGGCTGTTTCTTGGATCAGCTCTCCCGGGCCTTCCAGTGCAGGGGTTGCTTAGGAACCAGCTCACGATGGTGAAAGGAGGCATGGAGTCAGCCCAATAGAAGGACTGATAGCTGCTTGGCAACTCAATGTGTTTTCTTCACGTGAGAGTGGGCTGATTCTGAGAGTCAGCTTTTCAAAGTGATTTTCCTATCCCTACCAACACGGATGACACCTGCCCCTAAGAGACCGTGGCCTGAAGGATTCCTTCACAATTCCACTCTAGGTAGAACTTGAGTTCTGACCACCCCTAGCCTGTTGTGTTGCGAAGAGCAGCATGTGACGTGATCCAAAAAAAGAGTAACACAATGCAGAACTCATTCCAAAATGGAACACAAGGCACATATTGAAGCAACCTGATGGTGGTATCCTTTAGAGTAAGCATGATGCTATGGAAGTCTCTGGTCAGGGATGCTGAGCTGACTGGTGTGAAAGGCACTCAAGAGAGCAGGCGGGAGGGGGGAGGGTAAGTAGTTAAGACTCCACAGCTGGCACAAGGCAGATGAGTTTGGACCCAGTTCGTGTGGATGTGAAGCCCCAAAGCAGGATGCTCACTCACCCTGCCACTCACTTCCTTGATAAAAACTACAGCAGAGTCCTGAGAGGTGAGTTCAATGGCAGGAAAGGGCAGGAAGCTAGATCTTCCCCCGGAAGACTGTCCAGCTGTCTCTCACCTATCCAGTCGCGGCATTCTTACCTGCCAGAGCTCGTTGGCTACTTGTTGTGTGCGCATCTGGAAACACAGGTGGAAAACTGCACAGATGCCTATGGCAGTTGTCTAATTACGAGTGTCACGGCATTGCCTGGTTGTCTTGTCAGGAGCAGGCAAGTGTCACCTGGACATGCTGGGGTGTGTGTGCATTGCATGCATGTTCACGTGTGTGCTTGTGGGTAAAAGTTGCTGCTAACTCAGCAGCTTTTACTCTGAACAAAGCCTGTATCTCCATTTGATGTCTTAATTCAAGGGCTCAGGAAACCTAGGGCAGACGATAAGCTTCCTACTTGCAAGTAGCTGGCTAAGGCATCTCCTTGGCTTAATGACTCAGCAAGCAAGGTCAGGTGGAAATCTCTGGCTCTGGGTTTTCACCTGGTCATTTGTTGCTGTTCTTCTGTCCACAGTAAAAAGGTGAGTGCACAGTCTAGATTTCACAGGAGAGTTTTGTGGTAAGCATGGTGGCCTGAGGATGGCCTTCTCCAATGCCCCTTTAATATATCAGTAAGATGCCAACTTAGATTTTGACTTCAGTGTTTTCCAGTTTATTAGGTATATTCCCCTGTCATCGAATCTTCACTGGCACCTGGAGCAGTCTCTACAATCATATCTGTGTTACACGATGAGAAAAACAGAGCTTGGAGACATCTAATGTCATGCCAAAACTGTAAATGAGTATTAGCAAATGTTGGCAGAACTGGCCACACAGTATATACTCTGACATGTTCACCCCTTTGCTGGCTAGTTCATACTCCCATTTATTTATCCATTTAACACATATTGAGTACTTACTACTCCTAGCACAAATTAGCTGACAAAGAATTAAATGAAAACATAAATACATAAATATGTTATGCTCCATAACAGAAAGAGGATCAATTATTGGCTCCTTTTGTGGAACTCAACTCATGGTCTTACCACTCATATTTAAGTTCAAATAAACAATATTAAGACTCTACCAATCCCCTACGCGATTCTACAGTCCCTCAGGATTTATCTGTACACCTTGGAATTGTCTGTAACCTGCCCTGAATCAATGCACTCCTCAGTTTGAAATTATTTGCTGGATATGTGCTTTTCCCTTCTTTGATTCCTAAAAGGGAAATTTTAAATATCTCTGTGTACCGACTCTATGTCAGGCCATTTTACAGACTGAGTTATCTCTTCCAAAGCTTGCTTCTCACACCCTTTGCCCTAAACTTCTGGGACAAAATGATGTCATTCCATATGGCCATCATTCCAACTGTAGAAGAGAAATGGAGAAGCATCTCTTGGGTCCTTCCTGGAGTCAGTTTGTATTTTTCATAACAGATGGTGCCTTGAATTAAAAGATATGTGCCCACATGTCCTCTTTTCTTTACTACATGATAAGCTTTCTAAGTAAGGGAATTGTGGTGTCTTTATCACTACACCTCCGGCAGAAGCTAGTACATCCCATAGTAAGTTAAAGATGTTTGGTAAATATCACTCAAGAGATGTCCCAGAGTGTCATAGATCATCTCTCCAGAGACTCCTTTGAGCAGCACTGGGCATTTCCCCTGGTCCTCTGGTCTCCTGGTCCCCGGTCTCCTGGTCTAAGGAGCACTGTTATAACACTTACCCCGAAAACCTGAGCCCAAAAGAATGACTTTTCTCCCGCCCATAATCTCTCTGTTGCTATGCATTTGTCTGCCTGACCCCCATCTGGCTTAACTAGTATTGGTTACTTAGACCCTCTGGCAGATAGAACATTTTCTGCTTGAAGTAATTTGGATTCTTTGGTGAAAACTACATGGAAATCATCAGCCCACATCTGGCTGTGCTGTGTGTTGCTGTCTCTCAGAGACAAATGGTGTGGGTATTAAGCATTTCTCTCAAGGGACCCTCTGAAGTTCCACCGATGTCAGTGCCTCAGAGAGAACCAGGGAGCATGCTGATGTGAACTGTTTTTTTTTGTCCACACCAGGTCACAGATGGCTTGGAGATCCAGGACAGGCTTCATCTGGGAATGGAGGATGGAAAGATTCTTAATTTGGTTCATCAGGATTTTTTGTCAGGCAGTAAAACTGCAGTTATCTGGAACTTTCCAAATATTTGCTTTATACATTGACACCGAGGAGTCAGCTATTTAACTTCCACAAAAGAAGGCAATAGGTGTCTTTTGGGGGGGGATTCTATCATTTTTTTCTCTCAGGACTTCTCAGAGGATAAGGCTGTCACTGAAGTTGGGTTTACTGTCACTGAAGCTTGTACACATCTGGCACACACCTTTGGACGAGGGGCCGCTAAGTTGATTACAACCTTTGTGAAGTTGTAGCTGGCATACAGACAGACGCACTTACCATTACAAGTGCATGCAGAGGTCAGAGGTCAAAGTCAGCTGTCTTCCTCTACTGTTTCCCACTGTACTTTCAGAGACAAGGTTTCTCACTCAACTGTGAACTCCCTATTTTCCATAGGTTAGGTGTTCAGAAAATCCCCAATTCACCTGTCTTGGCACCCCCATCACTGTTGTTACAGGTGCATGACACCACATGGATCTTATGTGGACACTGGGGATCCGAACCCAGTTCCTCATTCTTACCTGTGTCTGACCCCCTGAGCCACCTCCCAGTCATTGCTTATACATTCTCCCCACAACGGATGCTTAGCTAGCTTCAGCTTGATCCCCCAACAAGACCTAGCCTTTCCTGATTACATCAAAGCCTGTTCTTAGCACCATCTCCCCAGGGATCCAGGATCTATCTTGAACCTCTAGGTTGGGCAAAATTAATTAAGCTACAAAGCCCCCACAGACACCTCAATGTCACCATCCCTGTTCCGTTTGGGAACTGTTTGTACGGCTTCCCCTTGCTCCCCAATTTCTCTGGAATACCCAATACCTCAGGTAGTACACTATGGCAGTTATCCATCGAAAGAGGCAGCTGAACATTTGATATGTGACCCTGGAGGGCTGAGATGTGTGTGGGTCTAAAGTAGGCATAGATTTTAAATACTGAGCATCAAAAAATGAAATGTCCTTGTTAGCTATTTCATACAAATTGTGTGTTTAAATGATTATGTGTTGAATATACTGGGTGAACTAAACTCCCAGACATGGTGACACATGGTTTTTATCCCAGTACTCAGGAGGATTGCCTTGAGAGCAGTCTGGGGTTACATAGTGAGCTTGAGACTATCCTGGAATACATAGCAAGTTCTCATCTCAAAACAAATTCGCTTTAGTTGTGTCAGTTTTCAATGGGATTGTCAAACACTGCAAATGACTTTAGTATTCATTGTGCTCTATTGGGAGTTCTGGTCGACCACACCATTGCAAACAAGCTCGGAAACAGTTGTTGAGTTGTGTTGGATCGTGCTGTGCTGCCCTTTCTTTTGAACCTCTGTGGGTGATTTGGGTGAAAAGTCTGTTCCTCATTCAGACCCCTTGGCTTATCTGTCTCTGGCCCTTTCATCTCCTCCCTCTGAGCCTGGGTCACCTGGTATCATCACTTTTATTTTATCCAGTCCATGTATCAAGCATGTTGAGGCTAAGCTTAGGGGATGAACATATTTGTAAAACTGTCGGCTTTTGAATCAGATGAAGAAATCCTTTTAAATGTCAGAACCCCTACCCCATGGGGAGTGCTCCCGACTGAAAGCTTTTGCAGTCAGGTACCCATTCCCAGCAGGCTTTGGGACACAGCACAGCCTGTCCAGGACAGATCTCTCCTCTGCTCTCCACACTTACATAAAGGCTCCTGTGAAACAGAGAGCTGCATTTTAAGCGCATCGAAGGTCGTGGATTTAAAACAGAGACCTTGGAATATAGAAGCGCTTGCTTTCATAACGGTCTTGTGTTGCCTCTCTGGGATATGATAGGAAGGGCGGTGCTGTGGGCTGGCAGGCGCGCTGAGGTGGCAGTGCCAGGATGGGGAGGGAGCCTCAGAGCCACGGAACTGCCCACTCTTCCTCCTTTTCCTCAAGGAGGCAGCTGCCAGCAGTCCTTGAGCTCAGGGCTGGGCCACCGCATTTTCATGGCATAATTTCTCGAATGTTCAGCCTGGGCAAAGTCAGGAAACTTTCGTTCTCTTACTGGACCCCAGCTTGTTCGGGGCAGGGGGTGGGGCGAGGAGGCTTGAGCAGAGCCTCTGTCCCGCTGTGCTGAGGTTCCAAACTCCTTCTCATACCCTCTCAGAGCTTGGGAGACAGACAGAGCTGCCACAGGCATAGGCGCACGCTCAGTGAAAGGAAGTCCCAGGGTAAATGTGAAGCCTTGGATGGAACTGCTTTTAGACGGGTCATAAAATGGATAACTTACTTGGAACATTGTTCAGCTGTGAGCAGTAACATCAGCGTCACACCACAGGAAGGCTGTCGCCTAGAGGGTCGCATGGGTAGAGAGCAGAGGGAAAATCTGGGCCTGAGGATGCCTGGCTCTTTACAGCTTTACTAAGTACAATCCTCTAGAAGGTCAGGGGACAGGTCATGCACCTGCTCAGGTTTTTGCTTGGTTGCGTTCATTCATTCATCTATTTATTTATTTTTATGGAAGTGCTGGAGATTAAACCAAGAATATTTATTTTATGTGCTAGGAAAGTGTTCTACTTTTGAGTTACATTCTCATATCCCTCCTCCTTCCCTCCCTCCCTCCCTCCCTCCCTCCCTCCCTCCCTCCCTCCCTCCTTTCCTGTCTCTTCTCTCTCTCTCTCTCTCTCTCTCTCTCTCTCTCTCTCTCTCTCTCTCAGTAGCTCAGCCTGGCTTGGAACTTACTATGTAGCTCAGGCTGTCCTTGAATTTATCCTTCTGCCCCACCTCCTGTGGTAGGGTGGGAGCTGTTCCCAGCTTTTCATTCATTAATTACCTTTTCCAGCCTGCTTTTGTGTGGCCCTTGAACTGTGATGGTCTATGGATGGCAAATGGCAACACCTGACATTGGCCTACAATTACATTCTTGATGTTTTTGGAAACGTAAACAGGGTAAGGAACATTCAGCCCATGTTACAAATGGTGCAGTGTACAATTTATAATTATGCACTCAGCATGACATGGGTGTGTGTACAAGGTGACCCAAGAAGCGACAGTCATCCAAGGGTCTAGATTCTGGCTTAGGACAGTTAAGAGAAACTGTCATCTCCTTCTGAGTGGTCACAGTGAAGGAGCAGCGTCTCCTCTCTGCAGAGATTTGGAATTTGCAAGGAGCACTAGACACTCATTCCAAGAAAAGAGGCCCTGGCTTTTCACAGGCTGTCCTTGGGACTGGGTCAGGGGGCAGAGCTGCTGTTGTGTGGTCTAACGAATACCATCTGGGCCTGCGGGTGTTTTGGTGTGGTGGCAGCATTCTTCTGGCCATTCTCACATCGCTGGTCACAGACACAGTTCTCTCTTTCAAAGACCCATTGCTTAAGACATGTAACCTCAAAATTGACATGCAGGTATCATCTGAGCAGCATGACTAGCATTTACACACCTGGGTGTGGATGAATCATCACTCCCCCGATCACATGATCACATCTCTAGGACCCCAGGACACGTGAGGAAGGTGGCCTGTTGCTGCTCCTGATGGCCAGTGTGAAGATGGCTTCACACAGTCCCCATGAGATAGTCTCTCCTACATTAACCCCCAAACTAAAGAGGAGACTGAGCAGGAAAGTAGGCTTCCTACGTGAGCATCCTTCAGAACCTGGTGGGCTGCATGTGACTGGCCACTTAGGTGCCGTCAAGTCGCAAACAAGTACCAGGGCTGTGACTGACACTGGCCTAGAGATGAAAGAAACGTAGCATTTGATCAAGGGCTGGGGTAAGAATTATGGAAGACCTTTCACTTGGTAGATAGAAAAATTGGAGACCCCAGGCAGTGGTTGACCTGACTCTGACAAAGTCAGAGGCCAGAGCAGGATGCTGGCAGGCTGCCCCTGTGTCTTCTTGGAAGATGTGTGAGCAGATAGAACCAGCAGGTCTTAACACACACAGTATTCCGGGAGGCGGGAAAACACATTCTTTCCTATAGCTTGAGTTCATTGGCCTGTGGCAGAACCCAGGATTTGTTTTATAATCTTCATGAGTTATTCTGCAGTGAGTCAGGGTTGAGAATCAGAAAGCTACCTACTGGCTCGAATGCTACCAAGTCATATGTAAAATCAACAAAGCACACAGTTGTTTACTGACAGTAGAACATACTTCTCACTGTGGTCAAATATTTGACAGAGCGTGTAAGGAAGGAAGGGTGCATTTTGGTTCACAGTTTCAGCATACCATGGCAGGGAAGAAAGTTCATGGCCATGTGATCACACAGTGGGTGGAAGTCTGTTGCATCTTATTGAATCAGGAAGCAGGTATAATAATTAGAAAGAGGACCAGGATAGAGCCCTCAGGCTCCAGCCCTAAGTTCCTATGTCAGCTAAACCTCATGCCCCAAGGTTCTATAACCTCTGCAAAAAGCACAACTACCTGGGAACCCAGTGTTCAAACAAACATGTGAGCCTCACAGAGGGTCGGGAGAAACATGAGCAAAACAGTCTGTGTGAAATTATCAAAGGGTGTGTGTGTGTGTGTGTGTGTGTGTGTGTGTGTGTGTGTGTGTGTGTTTGGGAGAATGTGCCTCCTGGGAGGTGTGGGTGGGAAGCCTGCCTACTGGGAATATGTGCTCTCTTCCCTGTGTGATAATGATATCCACCACAGTCCAGCGAGGACGGAAGGTCCTTGGTCACTTAGCAGGGTATGTAGCTGATCCAGGCTAGAAGGAAAGCCAGTGGCCCTTGTGTTCCAAAAGGACACAAAAGGAAAAAGGGACAGAGGGGAAAAGGAGTCTCTGCTCCCATGTGCTCCAAGGGCCAGGTGGCTTCAAATCCAACTTGGAGCCCTCTGCTTGGGAGCGACATCTCCCTGTCCTGATGTCAGCTGTCGTGCCCTAGAGGAGTGCCTTGTGCGTGGCTGGCACGGTGCCCTCCTTGCTGTCAGAGTGACTCAGATCCCCATCCTGGCGCTTGCCTGCTCAGGCAGCACAAGCTGTTCCTTTGGCTTGTGTATATGAGCTGGTACTTCTCTTTCCAGGATGGAGGCCAGAGAAGAGGGGTGTTCATGTGTCGGCCCTCTCCCCTCTCCAGGCACAGGGTGGGAGAGGAAGGAGCAAAAGCTGCATTGCAGGCACTGCTGAGCTTCCGTTTACTCTGCCTGCGTCAAACTGCCTAGCCTGGTTCAGCCTTGCTCAGGGCATGCCCAGCAGGACACCAGGTATTTAGGACAAGTGACCAGGTGAGGTGGCACTTGAATGGAAGACTTTCCTGAAAAGTTACCAACACTAATCTGGCCAGGTAGACAGTTGCTGAGGGAACCTTGACAGTGACTGTCTGGGTGTGTGATACAACCAAAGGTCACTCAGCACAGAGAGGGTTTGGACAAATTGTCCACAAGGCACTCTTTGTGTGGCTTTAGTCGCTATGGTTCCTTACACTCTCCAGGAAGCAGTTTCCCTCACCCTTCCTCCCTTTTCCCCCTCCTTTATGGTGCTTTGAGCTTAGGGACTTTAAGTAAAATGCAGAAGGCCACATAGAAGTTGAATGGCAGAGCTGAAAACCCAAACCAAGTCTTCTTCAGTGTATTGCATTTTCTCTTTATGGTGCTAGGTAGGGACGGAACCCAGAGTGTGTACGTGATCTGCAAATGCTCTCCCACTAAGCTATACAAACCTAGTCTTTGAGTTATGAGTTTGAACAAATCCTGTGCTTGCAAGAGTATTCATGCGTTCTCAGCTATTAGCATGCATCTTATATAACCTGTCCTTGCAATGTCACAGGATGACTTTGGGTGCCTCAGAGATGACCCCTACTTTCCAAGCACAAGCTTACGGATAACTAGACAGTGTGGAGGCCCAAAGGCTGAAAGATTGGCCATCCACTGAGTGGCATTTCCTATTTATTCTGCCCTCGAGATGTGACTTGTGCTGAGCCTAGCATTTTATTTTAGATTGAACCACATAAAATCAGCATGTTTTGATGGCCAGGAAAGGTCACTTAGTGGTAATATTTTAGAGGTTAACCAAATAGAGCAGAGGTTTTAAATAATATGATAAATGACTTGAGAGGGTCTAGGGGCTTTGGGTTCTTAGTTTCAAAACAGACACAGCTCCCTTGGTCTGTACTGTGACTATCACATCGCAGTGTGGTTGTGTTAGTAAGGTGTCATGTATAAAAGAGATGGCCTGGTTTGTTGCCTGTGAGGTTGCCCTTCACCTCCTTGCATCTGAAAGTCCTTGCCCTAAGGGTTTACAGACCCCTCTAGGTGGAGCCTGGGATCAATGCTTGAACTAAGGGTGTGGAGTCAGGATTAAAGAGTCCTAGCTGGAAGCATCAGTTTTGTTCTCTACCTGCTCTGTGACCCTGGGTGAGTCACTAATCTCCTTGTCACACAAATGCCTCTTCATGGGAACAAGAATATTAACATACTCACCTCATGGAGTTGTGGAGATTATGTAAGTTAATGAAGGCAAAGTCTTCAGAATAACACTGGTGTGTGGAAAGCACTGTCTCTTTCCCCTGCTCTATTATAAATATTTCTAATATTCCCACATCTCAGATGAGAAGAGCACGAGTGTGCTCTTAACATAGCATAGAAGCTTCTGTTGTCTACAGCCTTGGGGGGCCAGGGGGCAGCTTCTAGAAAATTTCCACGTGTGTTCTCCAAGTACAGGATAGCTGAAGACCTGAAAGGGAGGCATCTGCCTTCTAACCCTTCACAACCGTGCCACAGGTTAGAAGCTTCTAGAGCGGCAGTTCTCAATCTGGGGCCCTTTCACAGGGGTGGCATATAAGATATCCTGCATATCATATATTTACATTGTGATTCACCATACTAGCAAAATTAAAGTTATGAAGTAGCAATGAAAACAGTTTTATGATTAGGGGTCACCACAATATGAGGAACTGTATTAAAGGGTCACAGCGTTAGGAAGGTTGAGAACCACTGCTCTAGAGAAACTATGCTCAGAGAACAGTTCTCTCTTCTGAGGGAAAGACTCTCATCAGTATCTGGGGTGAGAGGCAGTAGGCCTCCCAGGTACTTATTACCCAGCTCACTGGATTGGGTGGGAGGCTCTCCAAAAGATTGTCCAAGAAAGGGAGACCTGTAAACAGTGTCTCCTCACCTCATCAGATGAGACCCTCTGAGGCAGTGTGGGGACTTAGTTCATAGAAGCCCATTTCTGAACTACTAGTTCAGGGGCCCCCAGGAACTCCCAGTGACAGTTGTGTTGCTAGTGCTGGTTTGTTAGAGGAAACAGGCTGGAACCGGTCAGCAACAGGCACATAAGGTGTCACTGTAAGAGTCCTGAATATGGAACTTCCAGATGTTTTCTCCTTGGACTCAGGACAGCATGACTTTCCTGATGTCTATGTGTGATGATACACGTGGACTACTGACTGACAGGACAACCAACAGCCTTTGGTGTTCAGGCATTTCACTAGCTCTCCAACCACTTCGGCAAAGGTGACCTCCTGTGTGGCTCATATTAGGCTCTTAATCTGCCTCCTCCCCCATGTAAACAGGTACAATGTGACCCAAAGCTTCCTCTCTAAGGCTCAAAACCCACACCGCCAATCACAGCTCACTTCCTCAAGCAAAAACACACCTGTGAGTGTGATATTCCAAGGGCTTATCGATTCCCTCCTAGAAATCACAGGCGAAGCCAGAATCCCTTAGGGAAAGGTCAAAGTCTTTACTACACACAGACTATGGGAACACAGCTATCCAGGGAGTCTATGGGGAGAGACCATAAGGTCTCCAGCTTCCTATGCCTGTGTGGTGCTCGTGACCACCAGAGAGCACTTCAGTGAGGGTCAGCATGGCCTGTGCACTCTGGAGGGAAGGAGGCTGGCTGGTCTGAGTGGCAGTGATTGTGCTGACTCTAACCATTTCTAGGAAGAAAGCTCTCAGCTGTTCCTGGCATGCTTGCTAGTTCCAGTGGCCTTGAGGGCTTCTCCAAGCAGCACCCTCACTGACTTGGGGGTCTGAAGGATAGGCGGGTAAGGAGGACAACTTAGCGTCTTGGAAAAAATTGAGATGTTTTTATCTTAAGAGTGATTGATGGGTCCTTGCAGCTGAGCAAGAGTGGCTGAGTAGGGACAACAGTTTGTGGACAGGCTTAGGTAAACTACCAGTGACCTGGCCTTAAGCCACCTATTGCTTCTGGTCCTCACTTGGAAACTGCTTTCTCCAATGACTGCAGCACAGTATCCCTGAGATTGGAGAGAGCAAGCCTTCTTCTTTTGTTCTGAGGATTTTTGGCCACCGCCCTGGCTGTACCTGCAGTGAGGGGGGAGGGGTGTCCTTGGATGTCTTCTGTAGCAGTTGACCCTCATGGTCGCCACCTCACCTATTGCAGTCTCTCATCTCACAGAAGATAGCCCCTCTATTCTTGACCTCTCCTCAAAACCTTGACGGAAACCCCAGGGAATGATCCTCTAACCTTTGTCCATGCAGGCATTTCACATTCTGTAATTGGCTCTCATCTCCACTCTCTGAACTCTTGGAGATGAAAAAACTAATTCGGAGCAATGGTGGCAGCTGACAGCCTCCAGGGTTGGCCTTCTGGGAGGTCCCTTAAGTAGCAGTGAAGACCCTAGACACACATTTCAGTGTGTCCCTCTGCAATGGGGGCCATGGTTTTGTGCCCTCTGAATTTTCATGATCTGACTCTCTATTGCCCCAGGGTTCTCTGAGAGGGAGCTGAACAGTCCAAGCTCCAACCTTTTATTTGATCCTAACAGCAGCACACTTCTGCTGTGCTCCCTGGGGTAGCAATAGCAGCAGCCACTTCTTCATGACTTCTAATCAGATACTTTGGGGGCATTCTGAACAGTTTTAGGTCCTTATATTTGGAGGGTTCATCGTCTGTAACAGAATCTCAGGGAGCTCAGGCTAGCCTTGCTTCTGTTATGTAGCCCAAGATGACTAGATTGTTGCTCCTCCTGCCTCTGCCTTCATGCACTGCAATTGCAAATATGCTCCACTGTACTGAGCCTGTGATTTGGTTTTCAAAAATACACTTTGGTGTCACTACATTCGACTCAGAGCATCAAGAAAAAGAAAACTTGGCTCATGTAGTTCACAAGAATTCACTGAAAAATTACCCTAAGCCTGGAGCAGCAGCAGGGCGCTGTGAATTCAAAGCCACAGAAGCAAGGTCACAGTACCTAGAAACACAATTAGATAGAGGAGACGGGCATGTAAATAATTAACCAAGTGACTGATGCTGGGGTGGGGGGCAGAAAGGAGAGATGAAGAATTGATTCTGTGGCTAGGAGTAGGGATCAGAGAGGGGTCCCAGAGAGGGAGCTGTTCCAAGCAGCCTTTGAAAGAATACAAGAGTTGTGCAGCTGGAGAAAAAAAAAAAAAGAGTTATTCCAGGTGATGGCAAACGCACCTACAAAACCAGGGAGGTGTAAATGCTTGGAATTCGTAGAAGATACAGCAGAGCCAAGGCCACCACCCGCTGCTGCACCAGTTGTGCACTGCGTAACTCCAGGGGAGACCAGTGTCACAGACAGGGCGGTGAGCAACATAAATGGTAATATAGTAGCCCAGTAGCCAGTCCTAAGGGGCATGGATGAGGAAGAGTCCTGAGAAATTCTGCTTTTGTGCCATCTGTGTGGCCTTAGCTCACAATGTGAAACTGGACAACAACAAACATTGGCTGAGCAACTCCTGAAGCCTTGGGATTTGACCATGCTTCAGCTATGCCTGCTGACTCGGGGCTCCTGAGGACCTGGGCTAGCAATTCCCAGCTGTGCTTGCGTGTGTGTGTGTGTGTGTGTGTGTGTGTGTGTGTGTGTGTGTGTGTGTGTGTGTGTGCATTCATCCACTGTTTGCCTTCCGCCTTGTCTCCCCTGAGGTGGAGAACAGAAGCTAGTGTGTTTTTCTTTCTGCCTCCAAGGCACGTCGGTTTCATGACCTAGACAAAGCATGGGTTTGGACAGCGATGCTAATGCAGACTGTCTCCTCAGAATCTCTCTCATTCTTCCAGGACTTGACAGCCCCCCTCCTGCTCTGGGGAGGTTGGACTTTCCCCTTTCCTCTGTCACACACCTCCAGAGTCCTGACCCAGAACTGCTCCCACATCCCACCCAGCCTGTCCTGCACATGCCCTGTAGGCCTTCCATAGGCATCTCAGGAGCAAGAAAGAGACACGGAAGACTCAATTCATACCCATCCCACTTATGTGGATGGGCAGCTGTTGCTGTCCCAGCTGACCAACCCCTCCTTTTGCAGATGCAAAGTCTCATTTTCTATAGAAATCATGTTTCAGCCCCAGGGTCCTGTTACCTAACCTGTAAGCCCTTTTTAATTAGCAGCCTGATCCCAGCTGCAGAACATTGAAGCTATTTTTTTCTTAAATATTAAGAACACTAAAGTTTCCAGAGCTCCTTGGTAGAAGCTAGGTGCACTAGCTGTGGGAACATTGCATCACAGCCTTGTTTACCTCCCTTTCTCATCCTCGAGACAACACGAGGTTACTTTCCCCGTGGCTGTGATGAAATATCCTGACAAAAGCAACTAAAGGGAGAAAGGATCATTTTGGCTCACAGTTTGAGGCCCAGGCCATTATGGTGGGGGTGGGGTGGGAGGGCAGGGGCTTGAAGCAGGCTGCTTATACTGAATCCCCAGCCAAGAAGCAGAGAATGTCAGGACGCATGCTAGTGCCCAGTTCCCTGTCTCTATTTGATACAGCCCAGGCTCCCCAGCCTGAGCAACGGTCCAGCTCACAACTCATTGGTCTTTCCCACACAGTAATGCAACAGCCCAGAGGCCCATCTCCCAGCTGGGTCAGTCAAGCTGTCAAGTAACATTAGCCATCACACATGGCGAAGGTCAATGGTGACTTGAATACGTCTCTGTCTATTCAGGGATGCAGGCTAGTGGCCACTGGGGTTTATTGCCATCAAGGTCACGTCATGGGTGGCAATTTGGCAGCATGGTTCCGGTGACATGCCAGGTGGTATGTAAGGAACTTGGCGTGTATCAAACACCTCATTTATTTCTCCTTCACTTTTAGGAGACAAGCATTATTACACCTATTTTGCCTGAGGTATAAAGGTTAAATCACCTTGCTAAGGCATCAGGTGAGTAGGGAATAGAGTTTAGACATTGTGACACCAACTCCATCACAAACAATGGCAGCAGAGGCGGGGCTATGCAGAGGACTGTGTCAGGACACCAGTGCAGTGCCCAGGAAAAGGAACACTTAATTAATTCTCACAGGGAAGTCAGGAGCCTGGCCTAGATAAGACTAAAGTTGGTCTGGTCCTTAAACCTTAGCATCCCTGGAATCCCAGCACTTGGAAGGCCGAGGGAGGAGGATCGCAAACTGAAGTTCATCCAGGGTTACACAGCAAGACCGTGTTCCCCAAAGCTACAACAGACAAAGAAATAAACATGACACTGGCAGGGGCCTCAGAGGCCAGTTAAGAGGATTCAAGGCTTCAGAGGGTAAGGCAGGGCCAGGGGGAGCCCACATGAGTGGTGGGAGGAGCTACTTGTGTTTTTCTGTACTTACTTTTCAGGGGACCACGAATTTGTCCCAGAGAAATAGTGCTCAGGCTTAGGGACTGAGTGGTGGTCAATGGCACGGCTCCTTGAACTCCTTGCAATCTAATAGCTCTTCCAGACCAGATTACGTGGCCTGCCATAGTTATCTAGATACTCGATGCCACCCCTTTTATGCTTTTGTGTCCAGAGAGAGTCATACTCCACAGTGACCCTTGAGCCCTAGGCCAGAAAAATCTCAAGCTGGCCACTCTTGTTCTCTCATCCCCCAGAGAACATACATCTAAAAGTCTGCAGGTGTTTGGGGCTGTCACCCCTTAGTCATGTGAATCTAGTGGACAGTTGCCAGGGATGGGGACAAATTCCTACAGGGCACAGAACAGGATGACTCAGCCCCAAGTGGGGAGAAGCCTTGCTCTACATTAGTATTCCTGGGGCTCAGGGCTAGCCTGGGGGAGCTGTTGCACAGGCAGCCAAGCTATGACTTTGCAGAGGGCTTTCTTACAGTTGAGACACCAGGGCTCAATGTCTCTCCTTTCAGTGACAGTCAGTATGAGTGCTCTCCCTTCCATCTGTCACTGCTGTTTGCCTTTCAGGCTGTGATCAGGCTTTTTGACTGATGTCCAGGTGGCTTTAATAGGTAGCTATGACCTACAGAGGAAGCAGGGAGACACAAGGTCTTCCTCGTGTTATTTCCACATCCCATATTCACGGACTTCAGCCTTACCTGAAAGTCAACACAGACTGTGACATCAGCCACTCTGGATAGTGGCTGTGTCACCTCAGGAAGAGAGTTCACCTCTCTGTTCTCAGTTTCCTTGCTTGCAGAAGGCATGAAACCAGGCTTGCTACCCATGCTAAGATGAGCAGTGCAGGCATGTGGTACACAAGTGCTGATGTAAGCACCCAAAGCTTCCAGTGAATGCCTGGTTCCCTTACCTCAAATGGGTTGAGCAGGAAGAGTGAGCAAGTCCTCGTGCAATGTCTAGGAGCTGAACAAATGGAACGTGGCAATCTTGGCAGAGGGTGATTCAGGATGCCAAGGCAAATAGCTAGCCGAAGCTTGGCTGGCTGCAGGTGAGTCAACTACTCTTCTCCGCATGTAGGGCTTGGATTTTGTTAATTGTGAGGCTGAGACAATGGCGCTGAGGTGAGGTGGTAGGACAAGCTGGTGAGGACAGGGCATGTGTCTCCGGGACAGATGCCCTTGCTTTTATCTGAGCATGCAAGACTATATAATCAAATGCATTTGATTTCCAAGCTATACTTTAGTGCTTTCAGGATTCTTGTTTTATGCCTTTTAAATTGTTCTTAGCATCCATTAGTGTGAATATGTTGGCAACATACAGATACTATGTTTTATTTTTCTTCATCTCTTGCCATTTTCCCATTAAAGGGTTAGAGGCAGCTAGAACTAATGACAGGGGTGACAGTCACAGGCATAGGTGTGGACATAGGTATGATCAATTTGAGGCAGAAAAACACATTCATATAACAGGGCCTTGATGCTTGGTCGCTCAAGGTCACGCATAAAAAGTTTGTGATATGTAATTTTACCCCTGCTCTCTCTTTTTAACTTTTCTGGTGAGAAAGTTAGAGACAAATGAGATAGCAGTGGATTGGTTTACAGCACTGATTTAAATTTTAGTTCTGATATACGGATGAGAGGATCCTGAGGGGCCAGCGCTTCTAGCCCCCAGATTGGCCTGACATGAACTACACCCAAAGGAAAAGATACATCTCTGTTCCTTTTATTCTTATCTCTAAATACCCACTTACCTAGTGCTTACAGATAATTCATGGGCCTCATTACTTCTTCTGAGGGCCTGAGTGTTGGTTTCGGTGCTATAAACACATAGATCACCTATGCAGACATATCTGTCCCTGTTCCTGGTGATGTACAGCCCATTTCAATACATCTATTGAAAATGACTATTATTTAGCCTTTTTTTTTCATCCAGTCGCCCATCCATCCAGGTGTTTCTGAATTTGGGAAGGGGGAATGCAAGGGCATGTAGTTGGCACATCACTTGTTTAAGCAAGCTCAGGCGCCTGAAGGTTGGAGCCTTTCACCCTCCACCTCCTGTAAGTGCTGAGTCGTCCCATGACAGGGTGAGCCCTGTGGCCACAGCTGAGGCGAACAGTCCTGGCCATGCAGAAGGAACATGTCTGTGCACAAGGATATGACTGGTGTGGGAAGCGTCACAAGGGACAGTCCAAGCAGCTCAGTGGATACACCAATACAGCAACGCTGCAACTGCAGGCAGTGCGAGTCCCCAACCCCCCTGAGCCCATCAGCCCAGACATGTTCTGTCTATTCTTAGTCACAGACTTGCAGTTGTGCATGGTTCTGTGGGCATTCTTAGCTCCAGTTGTTCTGTGCCTCGCCAGATCCATCCTGTTCATTTTTTTTTAGATATTTTATTTGAATTAGAAACAAGATTGTTTTACATGTCAATCCCAGTTCCCTCTCCCTCTCCTTCTCCCCTACCACCTATCACATATTCTTTCTGCTCCCCCTGGATGGTGAGGCCTTCCATAGGGTGTCATCAGAGTCTATCATATCCTTTGGGATAGGGCCTAGGCCCACCCCCTGTGTATCTTGGCTCAGGCAGTATTCCTCTATGTGGAATGGGCTCCCAAAGTCCACACCTATGTTAGGGATAAGGACTGAAGTACTACAGGAGGTCCTGTAGATTTCCAAGGTTTCCTCACTGAAAGCCATGTTCCATGCTGGTTTCCCAGCTATCAGTTTGGGGACCAAGAGCTTCCTGATGTTCAGGTCATTTTTTTCTGTGGGTTACACCAGCCTGGTCTGGACCCCTTTGCTCTTCACTCGTCCTTCTCTGCATCTGGATTCCAGTTCAGTTCAGTGATTAGCTGTGCCACCTTGTTCACTCTTTACAAACCATCTCTGTCCCTGGCCTTGGCTGCGTCAGCCAGTTGGCTAGATAATGGCATGTTTTTTCTTTTTCCTCATCATACATATCTGCTCACAAGCACACAGTCACTCACATATGTACTGAGGTACACTCAACATGGGTACAATTCAAACGCCTTTGCTTAGATAGCTCACCTAAGCAGGTAAACTCATTCACATACACTCATTCACTCCTGAACACACACACACACTCACACTCCAACAGGCACACATGTTTGCTCACATGTGTACAGGTCTCTCTCTCTCTCTCTCTCTCTCTCTCTCTCTCTCTCTCTCTCTCTCTCTCACACACACACACACACACACACACACACACACACACACACACACACACACGAATGTGTATTTATACACACACATACCTTTGGCTGACCTAAACTTCAGAAAGCAACTTCAAGACTTTTTCTAGCTTCCCGTGGTGACAGTACAGATGAAGGGACTGTATGGGAATTCTGCAGGAGGTTATGCCATTCTGGAGAATGCATTTTCCTGGTTGTCTGGAAGCTCACAAGAATACCCTCCCCACCTTTGTTTTGTTTGGTGGTTGTTTTGTTATAGCAAGCTGATGAAACTCTACAAGGCAATAGCTATTTCTCTCTCTTCTTGAATTTTTTCAATTAGATGAATCTGACTTTGAATGACACAGGCTCACTAGCATTGAGGACAGAGTTTTCTTAACACTTGAAGGACATGGGTTTTGCGATGAGACGCATTTGGCATTGGTATTCCGTTCTGATTGCCACTAGTAGGCCATGCTGGTTTAGAGCCCTGGCTTAACCTTGATGACCTTGGCATCATTTACTACTCTGTAGAAAGGCAGATAAATGTGAGATGCCTTTGAGAGCTAGGGTTCATATGGGCCGAGCTCTGGGGGCTCAGGAGTGAAGTGCTACAGGAAATTCTGCCAGAATGTGTTGTGATCTTGGTCTTATGGGTGGGTTATTTAGGGTGGGTTATTTATGGAGGAATTCTCTATTGTTGAGTGGAGAGAAACCTCAAGAAGGAAGCAAAAGCTGGTTCCTGGGTGTCTCAGGCTTCCAGTGGCATTCAAGGCAAAGAAGATTTTTATGAGTTGTCAGACAGTCACAAACACATGCAGGCCAATGCCGGGCCTCCAAGATCTCCAGGGTCAATGGAAAGAGAGGAGCCCGTAGGGTGGTTCAACCAGCAGCAGAAAGCTTAGAGGGTAGATCCGGCTGAGGAAAGAGCCAGGCAAGGGCAGCAAGAACTAACTGTGCTGTGGAAGGTTCTGCAGCTCCTGGGGCTCTAACTGTGCTCCTTTTCCTAGAACAGGATGGTGTCCAGGCAGCTTAGGAGTGGCCACGCCGCAACACACAACCTAAACCTCAGCGACCAAGGCCACTTAATCCCTTCCTTCTCTTTCTTTTATTTAGAATACCACAAATGCAGTTCTAAGGAATACTCAGGACCAGATGTGGAAAACAGAGAACCAAGAAGCCCCTGGTACCCAGTCTCCTGGGTCCATTCAGCCTTTTCAAATGATTAATTAATCACAAATTGGAAACAAGCAAAAAAACCAATACAGAAGCCAAGCTGTGTCTTCTAGTGCTTCTAGTCATGTTAAATAGCAAGTCATACAAAATAGAACTACATACCTACTGCATGCCAAGCATTTAATGGGGTATAGCAGGAGCGCCTTGGGGGACTTCATGTCTGTTGAGGAGACAAGTGACATCTCAAGAAAGTCACCAGAACATCCACCAATGACTGCAGTGTAATGTGATTGGGCATCCAGCCAAGTGTCAGCAGGCTGCTAGACTGGGAAGTCAGCTACTTGGGAATCTCTTCCTCCTTTTTCCTTAAGAGAAGTCCTGGCTGGGCAGACAACATCTCCAGATACACAGAAGGAGATTTTAAAGAAGTCAGGACATGCAAATGGAAGGAGAGGACATTCTTTCTGTCCTAAATATCGGAACATGGGAACTTGCTGTTGTCACAGGGAAGGGCCACGATCCTTTTGTCCCAAGAACTTCTAATGTGTGACATTAAGTAGACACTTGGAGCTGGGTATGCTCACCCCCAACTTACATGTGCATCTGGCAGAAACTGGGTCACTGACAACCCCTGCTTCCCTTGGGACCATTCTTAGGCCAAGTCTCCAGGCCAATGACCTTTCTGGTATGTCCCTCCTTAACAACCTTGGCATGGTCTCCGTTGTCCTCCTCAGCATCCTCTCCTGAGATAAACCACTTATTTCTAAAGCAAGTGTTTCCCTCTGTAGCCCAGGCTACCTCTGAACCTGCCAACTTCCATGTACTAGGATTACAAGAGTGTTCACCTTTAGCACCTGAACTTAAGAGCATGCGCCAACGTTGTCATGTAGCTAACCTTTCCTTTACCTTCTCTTCCTTCAATACCCTTCTTGAGAGCAAGTCTCTCCTTCCTTGTCTCTTTGGGGGCCTGAAACACTGTTGTTACAAGGAAGCTTGTAACAGTTCCAGCTTTGGGCATAAACAATCATCCATTTAAGGTAGGGCTTGACAGTATACCTGGTACTTGTGTTACTTTGGGCGGATGATTTGACATCTCTGAACTTGACTCTTCTGCATAGTCAGACTTCTGTTGCTATTAATGGGAGGCATGGCCAGTGCATCTCACGGTGACTGGTACATAGCCGGTGGCCAGAACTCTAATGTGTCATCTTTATTTCTCTGCACACACACACAGCTTGTACTAATATAAAGTTAATAGCACTCTCGATCTGCCAGTCTACACCTGGCTAGCCACTTTCAGTAAGTCCTGTGTCACTGAATAGGCTCCCAACTGTGTTTCTGATTACTAGATGGGCAGCTGAGGCAGAGATTAGGAAAGTGAAGCAGGATTCCTCGAGGATGCCCTCTGGCAACTTTGCTGACACCTCTGCCATTGATCTCTGATCATTTGCTTGTCTCATGACCTGGTCCATCACAAGGTTGTCCTTGGCAATAGCAGGGTGTGTCTGTGTTGGGAAAAGAGGCCTGTGAACTTGTTATCTAGGATGCTGTCCACTGGTGGAAGGCAGGAAGAGAGAGGGTATGGATAACTGGGCATGCTTGCTTGGACTATACTCTGTTTCTGTGGAACTTCTTGCCCTCAGTCCAGGGTGGGGAAGGGCCTGCAGGGCAGGTAGTGAGTTGAGGAAGAGTGGCTGATGCTGAGGCTCTTCCAGAAGGTGTCTTTCCATGGCAAATCCACATGCTAAGAAGTTACCTTTCTCTAGATTCAAGAATATGACTAAGATACAGCAAAGGCAGAGCAATAGCTAATGGTACATTCCTGGTCCTCAAGGTCTCCAAAGTCAGCAAGATCATGGCCCTACTACAGGGAACCATCTGGAAGTTCCTGGATGCTGACTGACAAGGGCAGAACATTGCTAGAGATGGGGCCTTGAAAGTCAGGCTCAGGATCTTCCAAAAGTGCTGTGCAGTGCCTTAGATGACATAGTCACCAGACCTGGAGGGAAGAGAGGGGAGGATGAGGACCTGGAATGGGGAGGCACCATACTGAAAACCAAAAGAGCTTTAATAATTCTGGCCATATCTATAGAAACTAGAGGGAAAGTGGGGATGGCATGGGTGAGAAAATCACACCTTAACTACCGTGGCCAGACAGACCCTGGCTAGCATGGAAGCAATCTAAAAGGTGTTGGTGGTATCTTGGAGAAATGAAAACAAACTGAATTAGGGGCTACAGGCCTGGGTTCCTATCCTGACAATAGGAACTGGTCACTCTTTTGTGAGCAAGTCATTGACCACCCAGCCTTGGTTTCCCGTCCTTGGAACTAGGGCTACAGCGTCGCTCATGAGAGTGAGGTGAGACCAGAATGGAGTTTGCAATACTGGGATTCACCATGCTGTGGCTTTGGGTTCTAAACAAGTGTGGCTTATTTGCCTTGCACCTGGCCCAGCTTGGCTTAGGAAATAGATTTTTTATTTTTTGAGACGAAAATGTGTTGCTCACTTCCAGATCCTTTTCTGTTGCTTAATAAAGTCAAACAGTCTTTTCTAAATGGGCATCTTAGGTTTCAAGTGGGAAACTGAGGTACCGAGAAGGGCCCATGTTTGCCTGAGTTTCACTTTATATCGTATGTCAAAGGATGCAGAGGTATGTTCCAGCCTCATACTTGTGCCTGAATACACACGAGAAGCATGCGGGCTCTGCTAAGGGCAAGCTCTTGACTTAAGCAAAGGAAGTCAGGGGATGTGTGTGTGTGTTGGGGGGGGGTTCCGTTCCTCATTATTCATAAGCTCTCCAAACTCTTCTGATGCTGGGAGTCCAGGCTTACTTATACTGTTGTCTTCTGCCTCCATCACGGTGTTCACTGGGGCACTGTGGTAATCTACTCTGACACCTGTCACTGTCTTAGACAGTCCCTCGTTGGGACTCAGGCTGGTGAGCTGCTCTCACCTCCACCCAAGAACTACTTGAAGGGTTAAAGGAGGTGTGGGTGGGTACCATGGTCTTGTCTCTTCTGTCCTGGGATCTCCCCTCTCTCTCTGTGATGACTGCGTTCGTGGGCCAAGGCTGAGCCAGTCTCTTGTCCCAGAACTTCTCTACTGGGCCTGACTTGACTGCCCTCTTCTAAGGAGGCTTCTAATTTGAAGCCCTGATCCCCTCCCCTTACACCTGTCTCCCAGTGTCCTCCTCCACCGACAGCTCTCTGGCTCTTTCTTCCAATCTCTTGTCTAATCTCACCCCACTGAGATCCCCAGCCTCCTGCAGGATTGGAGCTGGAGGTGGTGACTAATATGCTTGGAGGTGACTCATTCGCTAAATATAAAACCCACTCACATCCCTGGATGCAAAAACTCCAAGACTCTGCATCCTGCATCCTTCTCCTTCCCCGCTCCCTCCTGGGGGTGGGACACAGAAAACAAGTAAACACCAGGCAGCTGAATTGGTAGCAGCATCACCCTGTGCCCTTCACCTCCATCCTGCTAAGGCAGCCAATGCTCCTGGTCTGTACAGGTCCTTCAGGGCAAGAGTGAGACAGGGAGCCTTTACCCAAGAATCACTGAGCAGTCAAGGAAACAGGCGTTTCTTTGGGATTCTCTCCGTTTTAGTTTGTGCCCCTTTGTGTCAAGTGGCCTCAAATTGTTCCTTCTCCTGCAGAGGTAGTCAGCTTCTAAACACATTCATGCCTGGCAGAGTCCAAGAAACACTCCTGTGTGCAGTATTGAAAGGCAGGGTTTGTTATTAATAAAAAAGGTGGGGAGTTAGGCTTGGCAGGTTAGGGAATAAGGATGTCGCATTCTCAAGATAGAAGTGGTATGCTGACCCTGTCCCCTGACAATGGCTGGGATGTGCAGCATTCAGGCAGATACTTAGGCAGCTCAAAGGGCCCTGTGTTGCCTGGCCATATCATGGCTACGTCACTCATCACTCGTTACGGGGCTGCGTAAGGACTCGGTGCCCATGCACAAGCTTCCCCCTTTTAAGCGAGCATCTCCATGTGGTCTCTCTTCCTCTCTCCTCTCTCTCACTCTCATCTCCCTTCTCTAGTACCCTCTTGGTGTCTCTCCCCCTCTAACTCTCACCCTCCCCCACCTGGAATAAACTCTATGGTTAATGTAAAAAAAAAAAAAGTGAGGGTTTGGGGGGTTGGGTACAGTGGGCCAGGACGGTGACACCTGCTTCTTACAAACAGTTGGATTCTTACTAGGGCTGAGAGCTTGAGTTTTGGGTTCCTGTGTATGGACAGACAGACACACATACTTTGTCTCTTGCCCCTTCTGTATATATACTATAGCATTGACTATATACATGAACATATATAGATATAGATATATATCATCCTATATGCATTTAATAGTTGGCATTGTCTCTGTGTCAGGTGGCACTTTCACTGTTTCATATGGAAGCCCTCCATTAATGTTCTTACACACTCCTGAGATTGGGCTCCTCAGTATTCTCACTGTACAGATACGAAGACCAAAGTTCTGCAAGATTCAAGATAACTGTCCCAAGGAACAATGCCAGGACCTACCACCTATATGCCAGTGTGTCCCATGTGCCTCACCTGCAGACTAAACTCCAACTCTTCAGACTTCTGTGAAAGCAGCCTATGCTGAGAACATTATCCTGTGTCTTAGTGCACGTGTGGGTGTGTCCACCTATACCAACACACCATACACCATTTGGGAGAAATAGAACTAATCCCGACCACCTTTGGATTTGATATCTTCTCTGACTTTTATTCCATTCCATTGTACCCTACTCTTCTCAAGCTAGTTTCATTCTTATTTCACTTTAATAGTTACAGTGTCCATCAGGCTTGCTCTGTGACCCTGCATAGGTCGTCCTGCACCTATGAAAATCATTGAGACGTCGGAATGTGCTCACTGCTTCAGTGGAAAGTGTGAGAGCTGGGTATGGTCCTAGAGGACAGGCTTCCTCTGTGGCTTTCGACAAGTGTCTTCACTTCTCTGGGCCCCATTAGTAGAACGTGTTTGCCATGGAGTCTTACAGGATGGCCTGGAGACAGAGATCTTCCTTCCCTATAACCATTACAGATTTAGAAGAGGTGGCCTCCTCAAGAGGGAGTTAACATGTACGTGGCCCCTGTGTGATGTAGGGAAAACCCAACAGATGGCCTGGCAAGCGTCCACTCTGGCTTCCAGGGCTCACTTTTCACTGTAGCACAGGGCATAAGGATGGCAAATTTTCCAGCTTGGGAGCATTGGATTTGGTGAAAACTCACAGTTTCTTACGTACAACGTTAATTTCATTCCTTTCCTCCTCTTACATTTATCCTTCCTTGGGTTTGGGGAAGTCCAAGGCAAGACCATTTTAATTGAGGTTAAGAGGTAAATATGGACAGAGAAGTGTAGAGAAGGAGTCATGGGTCAGAATCGTCTGTCCAAATGGACCATGTCCATTCTCTGATCTCTGTTGGGTCACTGGGTGGCTGTGTGAGTGTACACCTGTGCCGGGTCCTCCAGCAGTCAGGGCTGTGGGAAGGGCCTGTCCAGCAGGTCACTTCCCAGGGCTGAGTGGGATGAGTGGGGTGAGTGTCGATGACCCAGCCACTCTCCTAGTCACCAGAGAGAACCAGAGTCGTGGAGACCCTGTCGAAGCAGGGTCTCGCCTTATTATATCAGACATGTGCTTATATAGAGTTGAGAAAGTGGGTGGGGACCTCAGGATGGGGTGAGGTGTAAGGGCCAATAATACCCCACCACATTAGCAGTAGCTGGGCAGAGGCAGTGTCGGTGAGACAGGTCGTCAAACTCTAGCCGGGCTCAGGAAATTCCACTAGGCCTTGTGTCCGTGCCTTTTGAGAACCGACAGACCTGGCCCGTGGCCCTGACTAGGCATAGTTAAACAGAAGGCACCTGGAAGAGTCTGCATACAGCTTCCAGAAAATGAGATGCTATGCCTGAGACAGGAAGGAGAGAACAGGTTCTAGAGAGAACCTGTCACGAAGACCCCCAAGAGTCGTGGCAGTGGGGAACACTCCACTTTTAATAATTCAGGGAACCTGCTTTTCTTCAAAGCCTGGCCATGTGTGCCGGTCTGTAGCCATGCATCTCAGTCTTCTGCTTGTCTTGGTGGGCTTGTTTGTAGGAGTGCCACCCACAGGCACTGTCTAATGTCACCATTGAGGTTCAGAGGAGACATGGCTTGCTTGGATCTCACAGAGAAGCAGAGACTCTAGACCCCAAAGGTGGGCACAGTTCTGACTCTAAGGACAGTCTGGGAGTATACCCAGGCCGTCTACCTCTCTGATGTTGAGTGAGGCAGTGGAAGGATGATCTGTCTGTCTCTCCCAACCTCCGGGCATCACAGGTCAACAACCCTGACCAGGGAAATATGCTCCAACCTGCATGCATCAGCCAACTGTTTATGACTGTAACCAAGTATCCAAGGGAGGCTAACTTTATAGAGAAAAGAGGTTCATTTGACTCCCAGTTTTAGAGCTTTCAGAATTCAAAAGCATGACACAGGCTCTGGTGAAGGACACATGGCAGATGGCGGGAGTGTGTGTGGGAGGAAGATCACACCTCAGACAGAGTGAGATAGAGCCGGCGTTTATAACAACCTTCCCACAAGAAGGAACCAGAGGCCATGAGAAGCGTCTCAGTGCTTCTGAGGAAGGCACATCACATGGACCTGAAGACCTTCTTCTAGAAGTGGCCCCATTTTTGTGTGTAGCATGTGTGTATGCACGTTTGCACATATGGGGGGGGGAATGTGTATATGATATGCATGTGTGTGAAGATCAGAGGTTGACACTGAGTGTCTTCTTTGATGGCTTTCCACTTTACATATAAAGACAGGATTTCTCACTGAACCCAGAGCTTACCAGCACAACTAGTCTAGCTAGCCAGTTAGCTCCAGGGAACCCCTGTCTGCCTCCAGAGTCCTGGAATTCTCCACCCAGTGTTTCTGTAGGTGCTGGGGATTTGAACTCTGGTCTTGATGCTTGCTCACAAGCACTTTTCCCACAGAGCCATCTCTCGGGCTACTCCTAGATTTCCACATCTTGGGAAGTTGCTCTGGTACTCCCTAATCCTGCAACCCTGGAGACCAAACTCCCAACACACAGTCCCCTGTGGTGGCAAGCATCACCTCTCTGCTGTACCATTTCTCTAAAACACAGCGTCCCTGGGGGAGGCACTGTGGGGGAGTTCTTGTGTGAGTTGTCTAAAGATCCCTTATCTTCTCAGCATCCTCCCGTCTCTGGTAGGGATGACCAAGCTGTCAGGCTGGGGACCTTTGTCCTCTACTCTCCTCTGGAATAGAGGGAGTCCTGAGGTTGTCTTGGAATGCTGAGGCACGTAGGATGAGAACTCTTCATTTGTGCCTAGGTGTCCCCCCACCCCCCATCAGAAGTCACTTGGAGCCCAGTTTTGTAACTGGGTACTGAATTCACACTCTGAGAAAGACCCTGTGGAGTCTTCACGCTCCCTCTACTCTGTGAGACAATCCAGCCCCAGCTGATGATCAGATTCTCTGAGGAAACAGAGCACTATGCTACCCAAGGACCACAGTAGACTCTGGATCTTGTTCGTGGATATTTTCTTCCTCTCTTCTCAAAGCAGCAACTGCTGCCACCTCTGTCTGGGACTCTTTGCAGAGAGGAAAGGAGTACCACAGATTGTCACAGTGCAGCAAGACAGGCCTGCGTTCTAGAGGCTTCTTCTGAGAGATGCTTCTGAGAAAGGCGGGAGTGCACCTGTTTCCTTCACCCAGAAGGAAACATGCACTGGACACCTACAGTGGGTCCCACACTCCTGTAGAATGTATTTGCTCCCAGTGTTAGGTCTGGGTATGAGGGCAGAGATGAGCACTGCCATCCATCTGACCCATGGCAATGGCCCACAGACGTACTGCCTGCCCCGCCCCCTTCCAGTCTGTTCTGGAGAACCACTCTATGGCCTTCTCCAAGCAAGAGAACATCGTGGAAACTTCCAGTGCCCTAGAGGAGGGAGGAACATGAGCTTGCAAAGCCGTCCCTGCAGTGGCTGGTGCACAAACAGCTCCGCTGCTGGCCTGGGCTCAGGTCACAGCAGGCACCATGGACTGAGAAGTGGGGTGCTGGTCACTCAGGGAGAAAGGCCTGTCACCTAGTTGGTAGAGAGGAAATGGCTCTGATAGAGAGTGACCTTGCCCAGGGGCAGTCCCTAACCGAATGACACGGTACTCATGACCACTGTATCACCTGGGAACACAAACCTGCTCTCAGCACTTGAGTCAGCGACTAAGAAGGGAGGGCTCTGTGGTCTGTGAGAGAGCGTGTGAAAGGCTGGATCCTAACAGTGAAGTCACTTCTCAGCTACTAACTGGAAGAAATGTACCTGGCATGGCCCTCCACTTTTAGGACATCTGACCTCTGTGCCACCTTTACTTTTATGAGAGCCTGACGGCATGCACTCACCCAGGCTGTTCCCTGTGGTCCCTGTCACCAACCTCTGCTGCCCACCTCCACTGCTATGAATCTCGGTGGGGTAGATAAAGCACAGAAATTTCGGGGCTTATCCCACAAAGTTTGAGTCAGTCCTACCAAACTCCTGAAAAGAAGAACTTTAGGGCACAGTCAAGCTTCTCAACTGCATCTCTGGGAGCTGGGGGAAAGGGTAGTGAGGGGACTTCCAAAGAGAAGCTGCAGAGGTTAGAACTTTCTGAGTGTGTATAGACCCCAGAAAACAGGACTTGGTGACAGTGCAACCCTCTACTGAGATAATGAGACCCAGGACCTGGGTGACTGTAGCCCTCTGTCCCTGCACCCAGGGATGAGGTAATGAGGCCCAGCAGATGCTGACTTCTTCCATTCTATCTGAGTGAGTTCAGGGCCTGAATGTGCTCAGGTCCCCAGTCAGACTCAGGCCACCCACCCTTGTAGACTGAGAGCACTAAAGGAAATGAGACTTGTTTGGCAGTCAGTCGTGTTTGTGTGTGACATCCTCCCCCTGGGTTAAACCACCGTCTCTAACCCTCAGGCTTCACTCCTTCACAAACCCCTGCTCTCATGGTTGGCAGAAGCCAGAGCACCTGTGTTGGAATCCCAGCCTGGTCACATTTCAGATGAGTGGCTGTCACCTGGTTAACTAGCTACTCTTACTAAGTCCTTTGACCTAAAAATGTGCCATGACAAAGCTTACTGCCTACCCTGAGGTGCCTGAGGATCAGCTGAAGTGAGCCAAGGACTCCGGCACCCAGGACAGGTCATAGGCCCAGACAGGACTCTATGTGCTTCAGGGCACACTGTGAGAGTCCTGGGCTGCAACTTAGCAGGCAGGCCTACCCCCCTTCGCCCCCCTTAGCAGCTTCCTGATTGGTTGTCATGCCTCCTTCACTAGGGAGCAGCAAGGTGTGGGAAGCTGACTCATTGTTACCTCTTGGAATGGAAACGTGGAGAGGGGCTCTGTGTTTTGGTTAGGGGGATCCCTGTGTCTCATCAACAGAACAAATAATGTCCACTTCAGCTCACCCTGTGCACCTAGCCAGCCTAAGGACTCAAAATGTCCATTTTGTGTTTTTTTTTTCCTTCGTGCAGTGCCTTCTGTGGCAATCCCTGAGTTGGATGGATCTTGGCAGAGCCATTTAACATTCAGCTCAGCCTGATGCCCAAGGTGCCTTTGCAGCCAGGCTGGCAGAGTGGCTGGTGTTGCCTTGAAAATACAGGAAGCACCTGCCCCCTAGTGGCAAGGTCAGGAACAGCTACTGCTGCTTCCTACTGGGCTTGGCTGCCAGACTTGGGGCACAGATTCAAGCTGGGCTACAAGGTGGGCACACACTCCCGGTCCTAGTCTTAGCTTTCACCCACCCACTTATTTGCTAGTTGTTTTCACTCAGCAAACATGGAGTGGCTATGTGTGAGAGTATAACTCCAAGCATTAGGGATTCAGCAGCAGCCAAGAGATCAGTGACTCTGGCCACCAGCCACTCACCTCTAAACTGAAATATGAAGCTGAGTGACTGAGCACACAGAAGCCCCTCCTTTAGAGCCGAGAAGCAGGTGAAAGACTGCAGGGCCATGCAACTCCACTTTTCTCGGGAGCTCTGTTAGTTTAATAAAGAGGCAGCTGTATCCAAAAGAGTAAGATCTTTGTGTGAAGCTCTTACTCTTAAGTAGACACACGGGCTGAAGGGAGGGGTTTACAGTGAACAGTAGCTCTGCACCTTCACATGCAGAGGACCCTGATAGCGTGTGCAGAGAAATAAGCTCAAAATGAATAAAGACCGGTGTGAACCTTGAAAGTGCCAGCCTAATAGAAGAAAACAGGAAATTTCTTGACCTTCATTTAGGCAACGGTTGTTGCCCCCACCAAACATGGGCAAGAAGTGAAATAGATACACACACACACACATTGCATCAAACTAAGACACTTCCATATAGTCAGGAAACACGCAACACAGTGAGGAGATAGACTGACAAACCAGAGAAAAAGTGCCCAGCCGTAGGGGCTAGTTAGTGTCTGCAAGCTGATAGGCACACGGGGAACTTAATTTTAAATAAATAAAATGCTTGCCTGGGGCTGGAGGGATAACTCATTGAAAAGTGAGTAAACACCTATAACCACAAACCATGGTGAATCACCCCAACACCTCTGTTAGAACACCTATGGCCAAGAAGACAAAAACCGCCAAGCGTTGGTAAGGATGTGGAAAGCAGGCGGCCACACACTGCTGGTGGGAATGAAGATACAACCATAAAGCGCAACACAGAGTATTTTGTTTCTAAAAAGAAATTAAAGACATATCCGCCATATTATCCCACTTTTGGGGGGTCACATCTTTGGCTAAAGAAAATGAAGTCATCGTGTCAAAGAAACACCTGCCCTCTATGTTCATTCTAGCTCTGTGCAGTGTAGCCAAGACCTAGAACCATCACAGCTATTGACACATAAATGGATAAAGGTGTGTGTGTGTGTGTGTGTGTGTGTGTGTGTGTGTGTGTGTGTGTGTATTTTCATTTATATTGAGAGCCTAACGTTGTCCTCAGGTATACAGGATGGAAAGCAGGATGGTGAGAGGCTGAGGGTGGGTTCTGAGTTTTAGGCAAGGTGGAGAGCTCTGGTGGAGGCAGCATGGTGACCATGAGTGATAACACTATTGTGACCGTCAAGTTTCCTGAGACATCCTGAATGTTTTCATGGCACACAAACTGAGTAGCGGAAATTTTAACCAGTTGAATGTTCTAATCATTTCACAATATACACACGTATCAGAGTGTCACACTGGACACTTGAAAAATAACCTCAAAAAATCTGGGAAATGAAATTTTCCTCTTGTTCCCCCTAAATCAACACAGAAAAGTCTAGGTATGCCTGGAGTTGGCATTCTAGCCAGTGTGTATTTGCTGGGGCTCAAGCAGGGATCCTCAACTCTCCCTTTTCCTCAGAGATGCAGGAAGCTCCTGCCATCATTAGCCAGGGCTTAAATTCCAGCTCTACACACATTCTGTTTTGATGTAATGCCGATAATTAAACACCACCGGAGGAAGACAGTGGATTGGACAGCTGGAACCTGTTTCCTCCACCTAGCAGTCTTGTGACCTTGGGCATGTCATTGAAAATCCCAGTTTGGCCAGCTCCCTTCAAGCCACGCTCCTGGAACTCATGAGTCACAAGTGAACTGGAGCATGCTGCCCCTTGGGCTTCCTGTTGCCATGTGGGGCTCTACTCCAGCCAAGATGATGGTCTGGCTTTTGGATAGGTGGGTCTTTCATTTAAAAAAGAAATAAACTTTTAATAGTGAACTTGACACATCTGACTCAGGTCCAACTGCACACCAGTATCTCAATCATCTGTGACTATGTAACAACCCCAAATTGCAAGACTTAGTAAGACAATATTGTGATGTTTCCCATGGGTTCTGAGGTTGTATGCGGCTGGATGGGGCAGACTTTCTGTTTAATCTGATTGTTGCTGGGGCTAGCATGTCCACAGTGTCATTTTCACTTACATGCCTGGTTCTCTGGAAACATCCAGAGGCTGCCCAGGCATTTCTCCTTGATGGTGACTCCACCTGGGTCATTAAAACTTCCACATGGTGGCTCAAGGCTGCAAGAACTCTATAGCACTACAGAGGGCTGCACCACAATCTGTATGTCCTTATGGCATTCTGATTGTGTCACATTGGCCAAAGAAGGTCACATGTATAATCCAACCAGTTGTCAGTGTGGAAGGAAGTCTCAGAAAAGCAGGTATCCTGGGAAGTGTGCCAATGCCAATTACAGTGCTGATGTGAGACGCCCCTCAGAAAGTGGTGTGGCTATATCCTCAGGATATTTAAGCATCAGAATATATTTTTTTCTGGGCCGTGCTACCCACAAATGATTTTCAGTTAGGAAATTCTATTGCTTTTCTCCTAATTTTATTTCTGTTGCTGTGATAAATATTCTGACAAAAGATGCTTTGGGGGAATTTTTTTTAACTTCATAATTCCAAGTTACAGCCCATTGTTGCAGAGAGGCCACAGTGGCAAGAGCTTGAAACAGCTAGTCATAGCACACCCACGAATAAGAGCAGAGAAACAGACAGATGCATATTCACTTGTTTGATCGCTTGCCTGGCTTAGCATGATTTCTTCACTCAGTCTTATACAGTTTAGGCCCTTCTTCCTGCCTAGGGGATGGTACTGCTCACAGTGGACCCCATCTTCCCACATCTCTTTACTTATGATAACCCCCCCCAGACATGTCCATAGGTCAACCCAATGCAGACTGATGGGGAATGTATTTCTGTGTATGTTCATCTTATTGAAGTACTGTTTGGCCAATGAGGCAGCAAGTTAGGCGGAACTAGGAGTCGAGGAGGATTCTGGGAAATGTAGTAAAGAAGTGGTCATCCAGGCAGGAAGTGACATAGCAGAGAGACTCAGATTTAAGGAAGGACAAGCAGGAAGTGGCCCCTTTTCCCCTTCATCTTCCTCCAGTGGGGTAATGTGATCCACCAGCAAGTGAGGACGCCAATGGAAGATAAGTCTTATAAAATATATAGATTTATGATAATTAAGACTGAGCTAACAGATGAGAATCCTAGTCATTTCCCAAGCAGCATTTGTATCTAATATAAGTCTCTGTGCATTAATTGGGGCCCTAACTCGGTGGGCAGAACTCAGTCGGCTGGCGGAGACCGCCCACGTGGCGGTAGGCTCGGGCGGCTTTTGGCAGAAAGATTTATGGTAACAGCAGACAAAAAACCTTTTGTTTTTTTGTTCGTTAGCACTGAAAAAATTCAAAGTCAACAAAGCACTATACGGGATCCAGACACTGTGTATTCCTATCTTTATGTGGCTTATTGTTTTATATTACTTTACTCTCTTTAAAGATGTTCCTTTACTATTTTAAACTATTTTTCTATGATTGTATATACCCATTTTTTACTGTCTCTGTTTACATGTTTTCTCAGTCTGGACTGCTTTACTGCATGTTTCCAGCCTTCTCTGACCAGGAAACAAACCTTAAACAGCCATGCCAGCCGCTGCATAGCTCTGGCTTAGCAAATAGTGCTGGCAGCTGGCTTTAGCCTGCAGGCTGTGGCTGGGGGCCACATCTTTGTATGCTGCCAAGCACCAGTCCGCCTGAGAGACTGCAGGACTAGGGATCCAGTTTCTTGTCCAGAACTTTTGTTAGCTTTTTCAAGCACTGTGTTTGGATATTCAAGCCCTGTGTTGGGTGCCATATGTAATAAGTCTTTTTTCTAGCCAGCCACCTCCCAAATAATGGCACATAGACTTCTTATTAATTATGAAAGCTCAACCTATAGCTTAGGCTTATTCATAACTAGCTCTTATAACTTAAATTAACCCATTTATATTAATCTATGTGCTGCCAGATGGCTCATGGCTGTTACCTCTCTTTCTTGCTTTTCTACTTCTCCTGGTTTCTCTCTTGTGCCTACATCCATCTCCTACTTCCTCTCTCGCTGCCCAGAAGTCCCACCTATACTCCCTGCCTAGCTATTGACCATTCAGCTCTTTATTAAACTAATCACAGGATATATCTTCACACAGTGTACAAATATCCCATGGGATATTGATGCCTGGGAATGATAATAGCATACGTTATTATTTCCAGGCATTAACATTAATGTTTTTGCTTTTACTTCTTGTGTAGAAGCCAATGTTAACCAGACTCCCCAGACTGTCGAATTGCCCGTGTCTTACTTTACTTATGCAAATGCTTATCCTTTTTGCTTCCCACTCCTCGTGGGTACACACGATCACTGGCTTGATATTTACCTTCTTGTGTATATGCATCCCTCCCAAGCATGGACTGCGATCTTATAGGTAACATGCTGAATTTACAGAAAAGGTAGTAAGTGGACAATTTCATATGGATTTCAGGCCCATCCGTAGTTAGAGATGAGCAAGGACCCTGGAGGGGATGTGACATTACATTTCAATGGCATGTTTTAATCTGTCCCCATGACAACACTGGCAAGCCTGGCACTGATGAATGGACAGTGTCCCTGACTCTGTGTGTTCAACCTCTGGGGACTCCTCCCTTATACTACACCGCGTATCAGGGAAGGATTTTTATTACCATACCATGAGGTATAACCCAGAGACTGTTAGTGGAGTCACAGAGAAATGTGGCCATCATCACTACTTCTAGAACAACCAAATTAAATCTCATACCTTTCTTTTTTGTATGAAAATTTGCTTTTGTCTTTAATAAATGGGTAAGACTAAAGAATTGTCTTTATTTATTTATTACCAAATGTTTGATTTGCACACCTAATTTGTGTATCTACATGCTTTGCTCCCTGCTTACCTTTGTGGAGACTGAGATTTGTATAACACAGCTAAACCACAAAACTTGACTTTCAGGACTGACCTACAATCTTGTTTTTCTATGTGTGCAAATACACTCACTGTTCATTTACTCACTTGTGCACATGTGGAGGTATGGAATGCCCTTTCTGGCCTCTTCAGGTGGTACACAGACACACGTGCAAGCAAAACACCCAAATTAAAAAAGAAAATATCCAGGTTTGGCAATTTGAATCTGTAGTCCCAACACTCCTACCTCAAGAGAAGCAGAGCTAGAAATCATCTGGAAGCTCCAGGAGCAGCCAGCCCAGAGTACACAGTGTAGCAGAGAAGAGACAAGAGACCTGGTTCAGAAAGGTGCAGGGTGAGAACCCATGCCTGAGAATTGTTCTCTGACCTCATACCTTTCTATAGACTTGTCCATCGTCCTCTCTTCTTCTCTTCTCTGTCTTGAGGGGACCCCTGGTCAGCTTTATGTCTTTCTGTTGAGAGATATAAACAGACCTTCTGTTCCTGGGTACTTCATCTAGCAGGGAATCCTGTAACATGTGGCCTCCTACGGTTGGCTCCCTTCATTTGGAATAATGCTCAAGGTTCACCCACAGGGCGGCATGTATCGGGGCTTCATTCCTTTGCATGGCTGAGTATTTGCATGGCTGAGTAGTATTTCATGGCATACATACGGCACATTTTGTTTACCCTGCCGTCTGTTGACGGATTCCTGGGGGATTGGACGCTGCTCAGAGCTGTACTTGAAAGCTATAGATAATGGATACAATCAAGTCAGGAGGATTTCTCAGTCAGGAGGCTAATGAGACAAAATCAGTGTTTTAGAAAGTTACTATGGCAGGCCTGTGACACTCAGGTCTGCAGGGAGGCAGAGATGGGAGTAGGACTAGGCAGACTATAGTAATTGGGAAGAAACATCATAGAGACCCCTGTGTCAGGTGTAAACTCCATCTCTCTCTTTCTCTTTCTCTCTCTCTCTCTCTCTCTCTCTCTCTCTCTCTCTCTCTCTCATCTCCCAATCCCACTTTTGTTTTTCTTCTGCCTTCCCTCTGTCCCTCTCTCAGCTCTCTTCTCTCTCACACCTCTTTCTCTCCTTCGCTCTCTTCCTCTCTCTTGTTTCTCCCTGCCCCTCTCTCCTTTCATTCTCTCCCCTCCTCCTGATTTCCTTTGTTCTCCCCTCCCTCTTTTCTTATTCCCCTGGCTTCCCCTCATTCAGGTTTCCTTCCTCTCTTTCTCTCTACCCCTCCCTCTCTGATTCTCTTTTCCTCCCCTCCCTTTCCTTCTCTCCCCTTCTCCCTTCTGTGCCCCTCCCTCTTTCTCTCCCCACTTTGCATAAAGCCAGGAGCCTGGAAGCCTAGCTCATCTCAGGCAGAAGGCCAGGGTGCTTTCAGCCCTGTCTCCTATTTCCTTCTGCACTGCTATTGAGGATCAGCTGGTCACATGCCTTCCTGGAATGTGCATGATGATAATTGCCTCTTGCGCAATTATCTGCCAAGCCCTGTCGGTAATGAAATGAATGATTTAGTTATCCTTGTTAGGAATAGCCCACAATGCTCAGAAACTCATTATTGCAGCCACGAGGCTGGCAGGAATGCCCTTGGAGGCACCTGCGAGTGAGCGGCTTTTACAATTAGCTCTCTCTTCTCAGCCAGAGACCACAGACCCACCCTGCCCCCACCATGAACCAAGTGCTGGAAACATTCTAGGGGAAAACCAATAAACAAGCCTGGGACTAATGCTCAGCTGCAGAGCTTTCTGGACAAGCACAGGGACTCTGGCTTGATGTCCATCACTCCAAGAAATACGAGGCTCGGCTGGGCTTTTTGTCTGCCCACTTTGACCCATGCAACATGAAACTGCTTTCTCCCAGTGCATGGGAAGGCTTCTCCAAGATCCATGGTGATGAGCACAATGCAGAGGTCACTAGGGTTCTGAAGGAAGCTTGCTTGACCAGCTAAAGGCAGGTATCAAGTGGGCAGGCATACCATACCACGTTCCCATCTCCCACTGCCTCTCTGGAGGTTTTCCTTGTCCATTTTCTCATGGTGATGGTGCAGCCTTGACCCTTCCTCAGTTTTTCTCTACTGCCTGTAGCTGCTGAGTCTCAAGGGTAAGGAGGTTGAAGAAAAGCAGACAGATGGCGTGGGCGTGGTCATTGCCGTGGGCGAGGCTGGGGAAAATTGGAGCCAGGGATGCAGAGACACGTGGTGTTTGAGGGAAGCTGTACCACGTGAATTTTCACATGTGCCCAGGTGTTCTCTTCTTGTCTTCTGGAAGATTCTATTCAGAAGTAAACTTCTTTGGGATGGGAAAGAGTGTCCTAGAGCAGAGAGCTGCCCCTGCCCAACAGTTCCAGTTTGGCCTTAAGGCAGAACCGTTGTTTATTGACCATCCCCTGAGGGCAATGCAGGCACCTCAGAGACCTGCATGGTGGGGTGGGTGCCTGAACCCGGCCTGGCTCCACCCCCTTCATGGTTCCAGCCTGGATAAATCATGGTCATACACACCTGTGCTTAACTCCACAGCCTCTGGCAAGTCATTCTATAAAAATTGGAGGCAACTTACAAGGACAATGATGAAACAAATGGATCAACTAGATTCTGTAAGAGGGACGTAGTGTATAGATTCCACTGAGGTTACCCAGACAGGGTCAGCCCCTGAAAATCTCTGCTGTGACCAGAGAGGCAGCCTGCAGAACCCTAATTGTGAGACTGAGGAAGACACAGAATCAGTGGGAGCTGAGGGTGTGTATGGTGGTGTCCCTAAGAAGGGTCTTTCATGAGTCTCCCTGGGTAACACCAGCATGGTGGCCAATAAGCGATGGGGACACAGCACTGACTGGCTCTGCCTTCGCTGCTTCCACAGCCATTTTTAAGGTCTAATGACAATCACCAAGGGTGCTCTTCTGTGATAATGAGGGATTTGGGGTGGTGGACAGAAACACCCTCCTATTTGCGTGGGAGTGAAGTCCATAGTCCCAGGGTGCCTTGTTCCCCCAAGAGACCGCTGAGGTCTGTCTATTCTGTATCCCAAGGTTAGAAAAACCCTTGCTTTGATCCTAATGAGAGAGGAGTTATCAGGGAGGGAGGGAAACAGAAAGGAAAGAAGGAGAGGACTGGGGTGGAGGAAAGGGCAGAGAGCACAGAAAGAGAGGGAATAGAGGAGGGGGGAAGGGGTGAATGTTGGAGAGATGGAGGCAGGAAAGTGGGGGTGAAGGGAGGACAAAAGGAGGGAGAAGGAAGGAGGGAGGAGGAGGGAGGGGTTTTATTGCTACTTGCATTGGATTATTGTCAGATCTGATAGGAAAAAGACTATTTTGAATGTGATAGACAAAATTTGCCTTTCCTTGTGCATCGAGGTTGGTTATTCTCCACCCTGCAGCACAGCCCCTGACCCAGCAAGCACAGCACGCATCCCACTTGTCAAGTGTGGGTCTCACCTCCAGACTGTCTGGACTTAAGTCTCAGCCCCTCCACTTCCAAGCTGTGTGATGTTGGGCAAGTTCCTTAACCTTTCTGTGCTTCATTTCCCTCAGTAGTGAAAGCCAATTGTACGTACAATTTCTAGTTCTCTGCCTCAGGGAGGAACCATGTCTTACCTGGGGACCTCGGGGATGGCTTGACTCACAGGTGACCAAGGACCTCCCCACAGGCTGCAGTAGTTGTTCTCAGAGCAGGTGGGTTTAGCAAGGTTGAGAGCAAAGAAGCGTGAGTGTCTTTGTTTAGGATGGGCAGAGAGAGCTCTTGGGTGGCATTTAGTCAAGCTTCCTTCTCAGTGTGGGATGCCAGTAGACACAACTTTCCCTAGTGTGGATGATCCAAAAGCTTATGGGAGCACTGAGTGAGGGGTGTTCAGTGAGCACCAGACTTCCCAGCAGACATCAAGCCCCATTCTCTTACACTGACCTGCTTTCCCTAGAGTAATTGGCATCTCAAGGTTCGGGGTCCCACATGGAAATCTCCCAAGACTCCCATGGCAATTGTAAGGGTTGGGAGTATGAAGACACAAGGGCTGGCAACAGATGGCGTCCAGCCTTCAGATGGAAGAGTTTTATCTTCCAAGAACATCATCTCAGGATTTAGTCCCAGGATGTTTGCATCAGGCTTTTCAGGGAGCCAATGACCAATCCCCATAGGGAATTTGAGGCCTGCCCACCAAGATTAGACTTTGAGTGGTAATGAAAATTCATGGGTGTGAAGAAGAGAGGAAACAGTGGGGGTCTTTGTTGCAGATGGGCAAGGGACTTAGGTTAACTTGGAGCAGGAAGTGAGGGAGAAAGCAAGCGTGTGTCAGTCAGACATGAAGAAACGGGTACTGAGTATCAGGAAGTATGAGGATTAGATTGGCCCATTCGCACAACAGTACACAGATCTCAGGTGGGGAGAATGTTCTGACTGGAGCAAAGGTCACCAAGAAGCACTATTTGAACAACTTAAATGTGCTTCTTTAGGGTAGAGAGTGGCAGATGATAGGGAGGTGACGGGTGCAAGGACGTGTATTCTGGCTGGAGGCCAGCTGAGGATCTTTCCAAACCTGTCAAGGGCAGGACAGAACAAAGCGGTGACTGCAAATGCAGGGTGTGCCCACAGGTGTGTGTGGCCCAGCACCTGCAGCCACTGTCTTTTCCACGTCTTGAGGTCTCTTCATGGTCTTGTCCCCAGGCGTATAAACTGGAGTTTAGCCCATGGTCCTTGGAGTCTTTACAGGGCTACAGTGCAGTCTGTCAGAAGGGAAACTGAGGTACTATTTTGTAAAGAGCCTGGTGGGAGGAGATGCTCTGGGGTCGTTGTGGAGTGGTTCCTAAACTGGGGTGTTGTCCTTCATCTTGTGAAGTAGGAGGGTGGATGGTAGTAGGGGAGTTCCGTGGACGACCGGTTTCATCTCGGCTCTGTAGGTGCAGGCTGGGGCAGGGAGTGGGAGGAAGACTTGGAGTTTGCGGTGACTACAACTTTCCTGCAGATCGTTGCTGCATGGGTAACTAGAGGAGAGATAAGGGTTCCCCAGGTTGAGAAAGGCAGAGGCCTATCCCTTCATCTCGGTGAGAAAGAGAAAGAAAAGGGACTCAAAGCAGACAAGAGGAGTTACACTGGGCCAGGCAGGCTGCAAGGTACTGGTGATGCCCATGTGCACTGCTTTGTGCCACTGATTTTATTTGGATGGTTTATTTATTTATTTTTTATTTTTTATTTTTATTTTTATTTTGATATGAGACCTTGCCATGTAGTCCAGGTCAGTCTTAAGTTCATGTCTCTGTGGTAAGAGCACCTTTGCCAGAAAGGTGAGATAGTCAGTACTGAGACAGAAGTTGTCTGTCCACCTGTCTCCCATGGGTGCTGTGACCCTGAGTTCCTCCTGACCCCTGTTCTCCATTCCAGGGGTGCCTATTATTCTCTTTGACTATACGAAAAGCAGGGTGTCTGGTCATAGTGGACACAGATGGATTTGGGGAGTGTGAGAGAGTGTGTGTGTGTGTGTGTGTGTGTGTGTGTGTGTGTGTGTGTGTGTGCCTGTGAGTGTGTGAAGGGGCTGGGGCTCACCAGCAGATACCTTCTTGTGTATATGCATCCCTCCCAAGCATGGACTGCGATCTTATAGGTAACATGCTGAATTTACAGAAAAGGTAGTAAGTGGACAATTTCATATGGATTTCAGGCCCATCCGTAGTTAGAGATGAGCAAGGACCCTGGAGGGGATGTGACATTACATTTCAATGGCATGTTTTAATCTGTCCCCATGACAACACTGGCAAGCCTAAGGGGCTGGGGCTCACCAGCAGACCAGGGCACAGGATGGGAGCTTCTGGATGAAGTGGGTCAAGTCCCGAGTCAGCCCAGAGGAAGCTTCAACCAGACTCCAGTCAGCCTGCACAGTTGGAGCAGCAGTCGTGGTTGTACTCACTGAGGAGCCCAGAGCAGTGCCAGAAAGAGTAAGTAATAGCAGAGGACCGCAGGGTTCCGTGGGAGGTGGAGGAAGCCAGGGATGTTCAATCAGAGCCAGCCTTAGAGTATGAGATGGGAGGAAAATGCAAGAGGGGGTATCTTTGTGTCTGTCTCTCCCTGGCCTCTACCCACTATTTGATGCCCATATTTATATCCCTGTGCCTTGAACCCTGTCATCGTGAAGCCATGGCCAGGGGCTAGAAATCCCAAATAGAGCAACCACAGGTGAGCACAAGGACCAAGGTGGCCAACAGCATGCCCTGTGGTATATGCATGGTGTGTGTCCAATGTCCCAAAGCAAGCCTGGACATCAGTGGCCATGTCAGGGAGATGGGGAGAGGATCCTAGGTTCATAGACTCACAGAGGGAGGCAAGAAGTGCAGGCAGCAAGGGTTTAGACAAGATGCAAACCCTGCTTCTACTTACAGGTACTCTCTTGGTGTACCCTGGAGAGCTGTGGAATACACAAGCCCGGGCCTCAGACAACAGAGGTAGGAGATAGTGTGGGGCAATGGGAACAGTTGTCTTTCTACTCAGCCTACCTGACGTTCTGTGGATAAGGGGTGGGACTGAGCATGCTTTGGAGCTGGCTAAGGGAGGGCTTGGCGTGGGTGGGCAGCCACGCACACTGCCATTGTCCCTCTTTGGTTCTCTAGATTGAAGGACACTTCAGGCTTCTGGTCCGTATGCCACTCCCAGAGAACTGAATAACCTTCCTTGTTCTCAGTCTTCTCCAGGTAACAGTGGGCCCTGTGGTTTTAGTCCTAGAGGGACCCTCAGGAGCTGGGAGAATCCTTTGCCTGCACCTTGGGCCTGGTGTTCTTTCCAGGTCATATAGTCTGAGAGATGTAGGTCCATTTGGGGGCACCTAAGGGGTATGTCGGAAGACCTTGGAGGAGTCACCGTAATGCCTGAGACCGCTTTTTTGTCTCTGGTTATCCCATCCCCATGACTAATCATAGTGAATAATCTTAACCTGAAGCAGGGAGGCTGGACAGCCAGCCAGACAGTGTGGGATTCACAGACAGACAGTGTGGAATTCACAGACAGACAGTGTGGGATTCACTGTGGCTCCAGGCCCAGCTGCTGTTCCCGTTTCTGCCTGCTGCTCCGAACCTCTGCCCAGCTGTCTGCCCGAAAATGTGGCTCTTCCTCGGATCCTTGGGAGCCACTACTCTGCAGGTGCCCAAGGAGCTTTTACTATGACAGACATAGCACCTACCCCAGTGGGGACTGGAGCAGGGGTGTCAGTTGGTGTAGGTGATTATGAGTCAGAGGAAACCGACAGTTAAAGGCACAAACTGGGAGCAGGTAGGAGGGACAACACCTGCCTCTGGGCAAAAAGCTTTTCATGAAAGGTGGTAACAGTTTGTGCTTGTCACAAGCAAGAGACTGCACTGGGCTCACAGGTCCTCATGATGCTGCTGGTTGAGGCACTGCAGGTGCAGAAAGGTCAAGCACATTATAGAAGTCAAGAAGCAGAAGCAGGATTCGAACCCAGGTGTTCTGGCTGTAGAGCCTGTGTTCCCATCCCCCATGCATAGCCAGGTGCTCTGGCTATATAGCACCTGTACCCCATCCCCCATCAATAGCCTCTAGAGGAGACTGTGAACTAGCCTGATGGTACAAGGCTTGCCCCCTTTCTTATTAGCTTGCTGTCTGCCAAAATGGCAGAGTGACCCACTCCAAACACCAAAGAGGCTGAGGCTGGGGCTGAAGGCCTGTGGCTGCCCCTCCTTCTGCCACCCCAAGAGCCTGTGGAGGAGGAACCTTGGGGCTCTGTTTTTTCCCTTGCTTTGTAATTTATTTCTGTCTCCCTCCCAAACTGCAAAATTTAAAGGCAGGGCCTGTGACTTAGCAAATCGTTTTAAAGACAGGCCCTGCAGAGCGGGGGACACTGATACCTCACAGGACACAAAACGCGCCCTAGAGAACTTGTGGTTGTATTGGGAGAGTCAGCCACACTGCCTGTTGCCACTCTAGTGGGCATTTCCCACTGGGGTTGACATAGCTTGGTCACAGCTAAGGGACAGTCATATTATTATCACTTATGGTTCTGTTTCAACCAGAATTGGAGAGAAAGTTTCTGGGTTGGAAAATCCAATCTGAGGCCTGACAAGTCAGGATGGAAAATGGGTGTAGAGTTGTAGGACCTGGGAAAGGGCGTTAGTGTAAGAAAACAGCTACTGGGGAGCAGATCCAACCCAGGATCTCAGCCTCCACCCTGCATATGTCAACCAAGAATCCACTTTGCTTCCATCTTCATTTCTTTCCTTTCTCCTTTCCTTAGACCTTTTCATGGTTGTGGATTGAAACTAGGGCATTGCCCATGGGCTCTGCCATGGAGTTATGTCTACAGATCTTTCCATTTTTATTTTTTAGTTTTGAGACAGAGTCTTTTACTAACTCACCCAAGGTGGTCTTGAACTCATATTCCTCCTGCCTCGTCTCCCTAGGTGCTGGAATTGCAGGTCTGGCTAAGAATCTGAGCAAAATCCTTCCATGATCAAGATTGGGCTCAGCATATTTCGAAGCCCTTTTGCAATCACCCCCAGGAGTTTCTCCCCTTCTTTTCTAAGCCAATGGCCATCTGACTGCAAACAGGTAGACTCCATGGGAACAGAAGGCCCACAGACACAGCCAGGATGGGAGGCTACCTCCCCTGGTTAGCCCTGTCAGTGGGATGTAGCCTCACTGAACTTCCTCTTCATGCCCAGCAGATGGCGAGCGTGTGCTGGTGCTGCTGATTCCTGGATGCCATGGAATGGTTTGCAAGGTAAAAATCTTCCACCTGCTCCTGTATGGAGTTCTATCAGGCAGGTCTGGGTGACATTGCAGGTATCCAGTGCAGGTGGCTTTCTCCATGGATGTAGAAGCTTGGTCCTAGGACCTGGACAAAGAAATGCTGAGATGCTGACGTAGTATCCACAGCTTCCTTGGGCACCTCACTCTTCATCTAAGCACCCTCGTGGAGGTTGGTACCTTCCACCCATTAGCATCTGGATTTTACATAGAATGAAAATGGAATATGAACAATTTAAAAGGCAATATATGGCAAAGATCATCAGGCAGCAAAGCCATCTTTACATGTCAGTTAGGGAGGGCAGGGGCTGGCTGGGACACCCAGAGGGTCTGCTGGTCCACACTGATGGATTAGATCATAACTCAAGTGTGGTAGCCCGGAAATAAGGGGCTTCTTTCTTATAAGCCTCTTACATGGCTCATTGCTTGGGTTCTGGGAGGCAGGACTACTGAAATCCCAGTTTGGCCATGTATTAGTCGTGTGCCTTTGGGCAAGCCTCTCAACTTCCATAACCTCAGTTTCCTTATCTTTAAGGTAGAGGCTATGGAAGCATAAATTGTAAACTATTATGTATTGTTTAAATGATTTAAATGATATAGTGTACTTAGCGAATGTAGGTGCTAAATAGATGTTTGGCTGCTGTTGTTTTTCAATTGTTTTAGTTTTTCCTTTGGTAAAATAAGTAAATCTCTGGTGCTTTCCGAAGAGGTGTCTGAAGTTCCAGGAGACGAGCCTGGAGAAAGAAGGCCCCAAGAATACACACCATCTCTCCTCCCTGTCCAGGTCTTCCTTCTGTAAAAACCTGTATCAACTCACCTTCCAGTGTGACCATTGACATGGCACCATGCTCTTCAACTGGTGGGGCAGAGCCCAGTGTGTTCTGGATGGGAAGGTAAGTGACATGTCCCTGTGGAGGTTCAGCCCTTCGTGAAACAGGACCCTGCTGGGCTGAGTGACAGCTTTGGAGATGGGTACCAGCATGGCTTATCTCTGAGATGGCCATTCCTTGAAGTCTTGAGGCCAGGGCTTTGTTGCTCCTTGGCACGTCCTGGAGGCAGGGAAGGTGGCCTTCCAGGACCTCAGTCAATAGCCCAGAGAGTGAGAAGGGGTTTTTCATACACTCGCATAGCATAGCATCCTGCTCCTTTAGTCCTCCATCATGGTCTTAGCGGGCTCATGCCAGATCTCAGGTAAAACGTTAGTGAGGGTTTTCTCTACAGGTTTGCAGGAGTGTGCCCAGCTGTGTGTGGGGGGCGGGAGGCACTCACCCACTCCTCTCTGCAGCCTTCTCCAGAACCTGTCCTGTGGACTGGCAGCCCGGGGCCTCTCATAGGTCCTGTCTACAGGGGAACATCTTCCATCCTCCAGCTGGTGAGAAGCCCCTGTTAGCTCCAGGATCCTGGGCTGAACCCTAAGCTATGTTTTGAGTTATAGTTGTGTCCTGTTATCTGACCATGAACAGGCCTTTCTTATCCCAGGGCCTTCCTCAGTCTCCCTACCTGTCAGAGTCTCAGCAGCTGTCTCTTTTGTTCTTTGAACTAATTGTAATGAATGAGCATGATAGAAAACTTGTAACAGGGGCCCAGAGCTCATTTCCATCACCTACAGCATGAGTCCCCCAGCTAGCTGACCCCTAATCAAAGCATCCTGTGACCCATGACTGCTGATCAGACACAGGTGCCTGAGTACCTTGAGGCTTAGGGACTGTCACTGACAGATGTTGGTGGCAGTCTGAGGTATCTCTCACAGGGATTGGGAGTCATTTGGCTCACCATCAGTGTTAGCATGACACAACTGGATATAGCTGATGAGAAGCATCAGGAAGATTCCTGGAGTCATGGGCTGTAGCTTGAGGTTTTTTGTTGTTTGTTTCTTAACAGTGGGAGGTCTTCCTTCTGCTGGTGGACAGGCGGCCTAAACAAGAAGGATCCAGGGAAGGGTGTTGTCCCTTCTGGGATGACTTCTGATAACCCACCTTCCATGCTTTCTTTCTTCTAGGATCAGTCTGTGGCCACCCCTGCTTACTCTTTCTGCCATCTTTTCACCAAATACCCCTTATAGATGAATTTCAAAGCAACTGTGGTTTTCCATGTTGGCCTCGTCATCCTTTTCTTCAGCCTCTACTGGAAGACATCCCCCCAAGGGACACTGGAGTAGGACCAGGGACAAAGACGGATGGAGCTGTCCTCATGGAGACTTGGGCATAGCTGCTGACAGCATAGCTCTCAGTAGACCGTCTCCCTCAGAGCTGCGGTTCATCCAATGAAAGAGGAGAATCCCCTCCTCCTAGAGTTCAGGAGGAATGCAGTGGACTCAGGCTTCATACCCCCTGCTCATGTGGCCTTATAACTATTTATGTACCACTTGTCTCTACTAGCCATAGTCCTTTAATGGAAGGAACTGCCTTCTTTTTGGTGGTCACTGTACTTGGCACCCATCTCAACAAATGTGCCTCTAAGACTTGTATTCTGCAACTTGTGGTCATGGCCACTGGTAAAGAACAGGTCTGGGTGTGGACAAAGTCAAGAATGTCTTGCTATTTGACCTGCAGTGGGAAACTTGCTTGATTTCCAATGTAGCTATGAACAGTTACCTCCTACTCCACATACATAGCTTTTCACTTACCACTCTCTGCTCATGTGGCTTTGTGGTTGTATGATTCCATAGTATGCTATTACGGTGAGAGAAAGGGACATATGCATGGCTCAGAATTGTGTTCTGTCAACTTGTAGATTTTTCTGCTTTGTTCAATTGTGTCTTCTATAAATATCAGCAAATAAAATTATCTAAGATCTATGATTCTCCTGTCTCAGTGGGAGACACTAAGAACTCTGAATGTAAATAGTGCAAAAAGCTGCTATAGAGGGATGGTTGATCTTTATTTAGTTCACACATAGAAGTCTCCTGATGCCCCGCTTCCCACCCAGCAACGCCTGAGGCAGGTGGGAGAGCTGGCCCTGAGGTCATAAGAGCTGCCCCTGTCTCTCACCAGCAGCAACACTAGGGAGAGCAGACCTGGTACCTCCCTGGGGCAGCACAATAGAGCCACTCCTGCTGGTGAAGGTGTGGATGAGCCAGTTGGAAGCATGGAAGAGCTGTCGCCATTACTTCTCTGCCAGTGGCAGCTTTAGTGGGAGAGAGATGCGCCCCCGTCACTCATCAATGCCTGAAGCAGGGGGGAGACCTGATCCTTACTTTACTTGGGGATATGTTGAAGTTCACTGTCTTTTCTAAGTATAAAAACAATGTTTTTTATATTCTAAACATCAATCTATATTTTACTATTTAATATTTTCTTTCAAAATCAGCCCCCCACAAACACACACTGCTTTAAAGTGGAATTCTCAGGGTCACTGCTTTGACTTCCTGGTTGTCCCTCTGCAACAGTAATGAGGACAGTGAGGATGTCAGAGCCACTCCAGACCAAGGGTGTGCCACATCTACTCTTTCCAGTGCTTCCAGTGGACATGGTCCTAGCCTGTGGATGTGTGAACTAGACACCTCTTCTTTTGCAAATGACAGAAGGGAGCCTAAGAAGCTCAGAGGTTAAGTGACTTGTTCAAGGTGACCCCTCAGAGGTTAAGTGACTTGTTCAAGGTGACCCAGAGTATACATGACAGAGTGCCTTCTGAACCCAGGCTTGTCTTATTTTGGAGCCTATCTCCTAAGAGTGCTTGGAGGTCGATGGGGTCAAAGGCTGAGTTCCCCAAGGAAGTTCTGAATAAGCGGGAGTCTTAGAAATATCCATCACGAGGTGAGCACAGATGTGACCCAGATGAGTACCTTGGCAGCTGAGTCATTTCTAGTGTTTGCAAAGTGCTCCTGGCAGCTGAGAAGCATGACTCCTTATACCTGCTTTCCTTCCCGGGCTGTGAACAGAATGGCTAGAGCTGACCTGCAAGAGAGAGCAGGCAGCAGGTGGTGCTGTCTCCGTTAAAGAATCAGGCCATCCCTGGTACCCAACCTTTGACTGTGGGGGCCCCACCCTTTGGTGACTGTCATATGACAACCTGCAAAGGTCTGGGACTGCTCCAGGCTGTCATTAACCCACACTTGGACACTGGCTTTTCTTCATCCAGACTTTCAGTGACTTGTAGCCAAGGGCAGGGTGGAAGAAGGAAGCTGGAACAAATTAATAAGGACCTCCCTCTAACCTCAGTTCCTCAGAAAAGCCTGAGGACACTCACCCCACCATGGCCCTGCCACTTGCCACTCAAGACATCCCCCATATCTTTATCTGAACTAACACACAGTAACCAGATCTACAAAGTAGGGTTACCTGCGGCACTCACCTCCAAGCATTGACTTTGTTGGCAGTGACATCCTGTTCTGATCCAGTTCACTTGGAGACAGCGTCAGATATAGAAGGTGAGGGGCTGATTTCTAAACCTAGGCTGCTTCACCAGTGGTGTGAATCCTGATGCCCACAGCCCCCATCCAGACTGACTTATAGACCTTGGAGAAATTCATGCATTTACCTAGTCCATCTAAAGGTTGCAGATAAAGAGATGCACAGGACAAGACATGGAGACTGAAGAACACACAAGTCTTCAGCAAGCTCCCTGAACTAAATACGTTTGACTTTCTCATGGAGATTGTTACATGGACATAGCTGACGACATTGCTAGCTGCTAGTGACAAACTGGTATCAGTCTCTCTGTCCTCCTAGCTCCCACCAGCTCTCAAGCCCTATGTTAGTTCTTCCAGTGACAAGCCCCCATCCTGAAGCTCCCTAGAGGCTTCAACCTTCAGACCACTCATAGTTATGGAGAAAAGTCCACTGTTTTGAAGATTCCAAGGATCTTAGGGGCTGCATTCTAGGACACTGAGATGAAAGTCAAACATCATGTCTACACAGCTTAGTTCATGCATTCTACATGAACTTGCATTTTACATGGACCCAAGATAACCTATAATCTCAGAACTACTTTTCCCATCTTACAGAATGAAGAACAAAGGTTTGGACGGTTTAGTTTATTTGTCCATGACTGGGGAAGCTAAAGAGATGGCTCAGTGGTAAAGAACACATACTGCCCAGACCAACACCCTCGTCAGTCAGCTCACAACCATCTATACCTCTGGCTCCAGGGCATCTGACACCTTCTTCTGGCCTGCAAGGGCAACCATGAAAATACTGGCACATAGACACAGATGCATACACATAATTAAAAATAAAAAATGTAAAAACAAGAAGTGTAAGGTGGCGCTCCAGCCTTAGTCTTTTGTCTCCCAGTGGCATGCTCTTTAATTCCACAGTGTTAGCAGCCTTCTTTCCTCACCCCTGACACACACACACACACACACACACACACACACACACACACACACACAGAGAGAGAGAGAGAGAGAGAGAGAGAGAGAGAGAGAGAGAGAGAGAGAGCTTTGTCTTGAGCTGTAAGATTGCAGCTCACAAGGTTGGTAAATGACTTCCACTAATCTAGTAGAATAACCTTGGGTTTCTAAAGGGCCATGCAGTTCACACAACCAGACACAGGGACTGCTGTCAGCCATTTCTTTGTTGGTAGAAACAAAGGTGAAGCTTTCTGAGGCCTCCAGTGGGTGGTGGCTGGATGCCAGCCGACAGACTAAAATTCTGGATCACAACCCTTAATATCAAAATCCTGCTAGCAGCATCAGGCAACCGAAAATAAGTCATTTATTTTCCCCAGATTAATAAAAGAGAAGCAGGCTAGGAGGGTGGGCTCAGTCAGTGGGCTGAGGAGTTGTGGGATAAGAGAAGGCAGACGTTAAAATAGCAGCTGATGAATACCATGTAATTTCAAACAGTCGATAATGTCATGCCGAAAGGCTGGTATGTCCACTGAGATAATTGCCCTTCTCCTGATTAGCGTCTTTATCAGAAAAAGAAGTGATTGTTGTGTGTGAGAAATCACACTGCCTCTCATTTCATAGGAAGTGGCAGTAATGAGAGCCCAGGCTCCCAATGTGTGGGCTGTCCACACACATAGCCTTTGAGGAGTAGGCACGGGATGAGTTAATCTTTGGGATCACTGTTCATCTTCCAGGAGGCATGAGACAGACTGTTGACTGAGCCGGATCTTATGTGTCTGGATTTGAAACCGGAGACTGTGGTGATATCTTGCTTATACTTTAACAAACAAAGCTTGACTGAAGGTAAGAGGGCGGAGCTAGCCACTAGCTAACCATAGAGGTCTGGAGGTCTGTACAGACAGACAGGAAGTGAGATGGCTGGGTGGAGAGAGGAAGTGATAAGGTGGGAGGAGACAGGAACTCAGTCTCTTCTCAGGTGGGAAGTTGAGTAGGTAAGGTGGCTGAGGTTTTGCTCCCTCGTCTCTCTGAACTCTCAGCATTTTCTCCTATATCTGACTCTGGGCTTTTATTAAGACCTATTAGAATTGGTGCTACAGAAGACTCTCTGATCCCTCAACAGAGCAAAAATCCTCAAGCTTCAACAACTGTAAGAGGCTATTTGACAAGCTCACCTCTTACATCCCTAGCAACTTTCCAAGTGAAATTCCTAATCACCAGGCATGCTCCCTAGGATCAGAACAGTGTGACGGTATAACAACTCATCCATTAAGGATGTCCTCATCTTTATCCTCGGAACCCATATGAACATGCTACTTTGTAAGGTAGGAGTCTTACAAATGTGAGTGCATTTTAAGGATCGTCAACTAGGAAATGTTTTGGATGAGATAGGTGGAGTGAATGTAATCATATCCTCATAAAACAGAAGAGGGTGAAGATGGATCAGGGAAAGAGGTGTAACAAAGAAAGCAGAGGCTATATGTGCATGATGATAAGGGGGCCGTTAGCCAAGGAGTGCAGCTGGCCCTGAGAAGTTGGAACAGACCAGAAAATGAATGCTCCTAGAGTCCCTAAAAGGCATCAGGCCTGCTGAAGTTTTGATTTTAGCTCAAAGATGGTAATTTTAAACTTTTAGCCTCTGGAACTGCAAAATACTGAGTTCATTCTTGGCTGTTTGTTACAGCAGCAATAGGAAGCTGATACTACCTAAATGGTGTCAACATCAAGATGTCAGCATCTCAGATGATACCAGCTAGGGTCATCTGACAGGAGGAAACCTCAATAGAGAAAACACCTCCATAAACCCTGCCTGTAAGCAAGCCGGTTGGGTATTTTCTCAGTTGGTGACTGATGTGGGAGGGCCCAACCTACTATGGTGGTCCTGGAAGGTATAAGAAAGTAAACTGAGCAATCCATAGGGAGCAAGTCAGTAAGTAGCATTTCTCCATGGTCTCTGCTTCTGTTCCTTGAAGGAAAAAGCTTGTAGATTCAAGATACCTTTATTTAGATAAATACCAGCCAAACACAAGCCAGAGGTTGCCCAGGGGCAGCAAGGCAGGGTGGCCAGAGAGAAGGGGCAGCCGAAGGGGAAGAGAGCGCTCTATGTGCTCGTGGTTGCTTAAGAGCCCATGGCACATCATTCTGACCTCACCTGTCAAGGCGTGGTCAGGCACACCTGTAGCCAGCCCTTAGGAGGCGTGGTTATGGTGTCTCCCTACAGTTCCTGCCTCCAGGTTTCTGCCTGCCCTAACTTTCCTAAGTGATGGAGTGTGACCTGAGAGTTGTAAGCAGAAATAAACACTTTACTCCCCAAGTTCATTCTGGCCATGGTGTTTTATCATAGTAATAGAAACCCTAAGACAATGAAACTCTCTTACCCCAATTCCTTCCATCAGGGTCTCCCATGCTGAAGCTGACACCCCAAGATCCAGTTTCCCCAACTTTCCACTAACTCAAAGGGCCACCACTGCATTGTGGTGCCAGTACAGGAAGAGGCCACTAGTGACAGTGTCAGTTGTTCTGAACAGTCAATGAACATAGTGTCAGTGTGTGGGTGCTTATTATAGTCAAACAGCACAAACTAACTAGTGTCAGTAAACATACTGAGCACTGTGGTTTCTTAGAAACTCTAAGGGAAGTAGTCTTTACCAAGGTCTTCACACAAGGAAACCGAGTCATTGTAAGTAGTATTACTGAGACTCTGCCCAGGCCTGTTTCAATCCAGATCCCCAACCCTCATGCAGGAGAACTCGTGTCCCAGCCCCACGTCATGAGGCACCTCCAGAAAAAAAAAAAAGAAAAAAAAAAAAAAAAACGAGCAGGCTCTTGAGTGGACAGACCCTCTGGCAAGTCCTCTCTAGATTTAGTGGGTATTAGGAACATTGAGGAGCTTCCTATAACACTGGTTCCTGGACCCATCTTCAGCTGTTCTAAAGCAGTATGTGTGGAGAGGGCATTGGGAAATTGACTTTCCAGACTGCTCCAGCTGCATCCAGTATTTCTGATCAACAAATCACATTTGAGTAGCATGCAGGTGATGTCTATCCCAGCTCAGCCTCCACCTCTAGGACCAGATGCTTCAACACTGTCACTGAGCCTAAAACCTCTTCCTCAGTCTTCCAAGTTTTTGCCAAATTAGAATAAGGAGGATTTCCTTTGATAGGCATACTGAGAAGAAATGGATGCAGAGATGAGTATTGCCCATGAATTGTGTACTCTCCTCATGTTTTTTCCCCAGGCTTAGAAGGAATGCTAATCATGCAACAGCTAAAGGATCTAACATTTGCTTAGCTGCTTTTAAATAAAATGACTTTATCACGCATCTTGATAACCTCACCTAGATTCAAAACCACATCTTCTGACATAGACTGCAATGAGCTGGAAAATCCAGTCCATCTAATATACTAAACACACGTCTTTGGTCTGAGCCATTGGGAAGGGTGTTTGAAAATATGAATTATAGTTGGAATTGGAAATTAAAAATACAATTCTACCATTTCTAATCTTTGATGATTGGGGGATTATTGTCTAATGATCTCCTAGAAGGCTTTCATCTTATGTGCTGAGGTTGGATTCTCTGAGAGAGAAAAAGAGGGATGCAAGAAGAAGAGAGAAATGTTGGCAACTCGGCTCTGACCCGCAGCTTGTCAGTGGGCGGGGCGACCAGGGGGAAGCCCAAGAGAAAGCAAGACACCCAGGACTCACCAATGCCAGCTGCTCCGTGAACTTCCCAGCTACTGTATATTTAGGTCACATTACGCTGTTTGTCCTCTGAAAGTGCACTGGACCCATTAATGAATTTGTTCTGTATTATCACTGTGTGGGGAAGCAGAAGGGCGGGGGGGGGGGGTGCGTAGGGGAACCAGGCTCCAGATGTGAACCTTAATTTGTGAATGGCCTCTCATCTTAATCCTCCTAAACAGGAATCTGGGTCAATGTAGGCATAATCTCTTTTCCCCCTCTCCCCTCACCCTCCTAGGATGCTCCTTCCATGCCCACCCCAACTTGTTACCCATCTCTCCACTGTAGAGAGAGAGAGAGACCTGTGTCTCCATCATGCACACATCAGACTTGTGTGTGTTGTTTCCTTCTACTTTTGTGCTTTTTCAAACAGGAAAGGGAGGTCACTTCCAGGGCTTCCTTCCAAGGTGTTGGATTGAGGGGCAATGAGGAGGGGAATCGGGAGAGGAAGGACACCTCCCCTCATTAATGCATCAGCTACACATCGAGGAGGGAAATGTGTCTGGGACAGAAGACACAAGGGAGTGTCGGCGTCCATTCTATTGTCAATGATTTGCATGGTCATATATCTTTCTAGTGTAGCATTGTGTGTTTTATAAAGTCAGCAGTAAGACCCAAACTACTAAGGACCCATTGATCAGCTTTTCCTTTATTTGTTTAAGAAGAAAAAATAATACTATGGTAGATTTCAAACAGACTGAGTTCTTTCGGGCTCTCACTGGAGCAGATAGGAAAGTTAATGTTGCACTGCCTTCTCGGGACAACTCCTCAGAAAGATGCCACCTGCAGGGTTGTAAGACAGATGGAGAAAACAAGCCTTCTCTAAACTGGGTGTGACTGTGTCCCTTATCTAGAAAGACTAATGGTTTTGTTTAATTGCTGTTTTGAAGGGAGGGGCAATTCCATGTTACGGGCATGCTTGTGAGCAGGATAATGTGGGAGAGCTCCTTCCCAAGAGTGACCAAAGACAGAGGAAGCCGCCGCCCCAAACCCAGCATTCTCAGCCTGGTGGAATCTGCCAGAGCTATGTCTCCACCACAGCAGTCTCTGGCCCACCGCTTTGAATGGGAGAGTTGGAAGCAGCCTGAGCAGTAAGGCTTGGCTGCCTGGATGAGCATCTTCCATCTGTTTCCAGGCTGTGGCCATGCAAACATTTCTGATGATTGTGGATCGCCTCTCCACTGTGGAAAGGCACAGTGCTGGTGCTGTCACTAGAACTAAGTGTTACTTCTGTTCCTTTCTGTCCTTTCAAAATTTGCTCAGTAATGGGAACCCTCCACCCCAATCTGGGTGAAAATATAGGTCTCCATGCTTTGAATCCAATTATAAATTAGTATAATAGCATTATATTAATATAGTACACAGAACTACAGTGACTACATCTCAAACAATAGGAGTTAAATTGTATAATCCAACATGCTAAATTGACATTTTTACCTACAATGTTTTTATCCACAAAATAGATGTAGCCTGTTTGGTAATAGACAATTCAGTAATATATAACCTGAGATAAGGTTCAGGGCAAACCTAATTTACTCCTTGCCCTATTTGCTTATCTCAATGGCTCTTACATTTATCAGGTATCAACTCCCCAGTCTTTGTGAGTGTTCACTATTGTTAGAAATCACCTTTGCTTCTGTCCCTTAGTTTCCCCTTTCTGCCTGACCCAATAGCTGTATTTGTTGTTAGTTCTCGTGCAGTGTGTTTTCACTAAAATGTATAATATAGAGTTCAAATTGTGTATAGTAGTTAGTAATGCATGGCCTGGTTCACATTCTCTCTTTAGCTCTCTCTTTCTCTCTCTCTCTCTCTCTCTCTCTCTCTCTCTCTCTCTCTCTCTCTCATTTACTTACTTATAAATTTACTTGTCTGTAGATACATAGAAAATAGATCAATAATGAGTGGCTGAAACCAAATGTAAGTCCTCACATACATCTTTTTTTGTTGTTGTTTTGTTTTTGTTTTTTGAGGCAGGGTTTCTCTGTGTAGCTTTGGAGCCTATCCTGGCACTCGCTCTGGAGATCAGGCTGGCCTCGAACTCACAGAGATCCGCCTGCCTCTGCCTCCCGAGTGCTGCCTCACATACATCTTAAGCATAAAGACAAAGGCATATACTAGAGGAAGTGTTGTAAAGTGGGGAGACTCCTAAATCAAGCATGGGAGAGATGAAACACACGCACGTCAACACAGCTGCTCAATAGAGACACAAAAGAAATAGCTGAGTGCGGAGTGAAGGCAGTATTGTTACAGGGCTGGGAAGATCATTAAGATATGGCCAGGTCAGCTCTTCCTGAACTGGCTTCCGTCCACCTGGCTGGCCAGTCTCACGGAGCCCTTCCTCAGCTTGCTCTGTTGGTTCCATTAACGTTGTTTCTGGTCCTCAAGCCAGGCCTGGGATTTCCTTTCTGGAGCCTGAAGTCATAGTCTTCCTTCCACCTAAACAGCCCATCTTCCGCTAGCTAGCTCACCATCTCAGGAGAGCCTCTCTAAATTCAAAAAGGAGCCCAGCCCCCAATGTTCTCCCAGCACCCAGTGTTCTGTGAGGAACGTCTCAAAGCTGGGATTAAACAAGCAATGCAACATTAGGTGCCACTGTGGTTTTTCCTTTTTTGGGGGGTGGACCACTAAGGGGTTGCAAAATATGCATGCCTTGGTCATTAATGTATTACTTATACCCTGGAGAAATAGCTTGATGCAGTAGGTATTAATTAATTAAGTGAATGAATAGTTTTCAATACTATCTCATGTTGCCCAGGTAGGTGGGCCTTGAATTGTCTGTGTAGCTAAGGGTGACCTCTTGAACTCTTGATTTTTCCACTTCCACATCCCGAGTACTGGAACTGCAGGTATGGGCCATCATGTCTGGCTTAGTAGGTGTTTTCTGTAAGATAAATTCTTGCTATATAGCATGAGTTGCCCTCAGACTTTCAATTGCCCTGCCTCTACCTTCCAAGTAGTGGGATTAAAGGTGTACACTACCATTCTTGGTTCGCAACTAATAATGGATTAACAAAGTTGACATTTAGCATACTTTCTTCTCTTATTTTCCCTCTCCCTTTTCCTCTAGCCCCAGCTCTCTTTCATTCCGATGCCTTTCTTATAACTTCTCTCTCTCTGGTTATGCAGTCTTGCCAGGGCTTCGACCACTCTTACGAATCCACCACCTTTCCCTCTCTCTGTACATTTTATTTCGGGGGAAATAGTGAAGTGTTGCAAATAGTTCCTAGGAGTCTTCATTGGGACCTTAACTGAATGAATGAGGTTGCTATTCAAAGTGTGACTTCCAGACAGCCATATCAGCACCACCCAGGAGCTCTGTCTAAAGTTGCAAGTCTAAGATCCATGCCACCCCAGAGCCTACATTTTGACAGCCCCCTGTGGTGACGAGCCACGGAAGCACTGCTGTGTGAAGATATGTGTTTCCTGCAGTTAGCAGAGTAGAGCGGAGAGCCCACTGCACTCATGCGATGTGTCAAGGCAGGGAGGTGGACCTGGGTCGAAGATAACAAACAGGAATGACAGGAAGCCAGACTTGAGACCACAATGCCAGGGTGTGAAAGGAGAGGGGAGAAGAAGAATAGCTGGGCAGGGAGAGTCAGACTGTGAAGTTGGTCTTGCGATGTCTTGGCCAGTCACCCCAATCACCAAGGGGTGATCCAGGGCACCAAGTGGGATTGTAGTGGGACTGTAGGTTCAGAAGCAGAGACAAGAGGGCTGCCCCGGGAGGAAAGTGGTCTTTACAGGAAAGCCAAGGCAGAGGTAGAGTAGCCCAGCCATATCTGATAGGAACGACAAAAGTTATAAGGCCAGCATAGCTGTTTGACAAAACCCAGCAAAGCTGAGCTGCTTGATGGCTACTGTGCCATCTTTGGTTTTCTTCTCTACCTGTTGCATACTCGGGAGAATTTTAATATTTGTACAATTTGGGGATATTGAATTGATGGAAAACTTCCATTAATCACTTATGCCTTCTTCCAGAAGTATTGCTTCTAAGTTCTCCCAGGGAGAACTGAACATACTACTATCAAGTAGATATCCTTATCTACTTGAAGGTTTTCCTCATGCCTTGGAGACTGTGGCATACATAAAGAAGCCACAGGTCTCTTTATGAGGCTATGAGACATTCTTGAAATGTCTGTCCCTGTAATTACTCAGGAACAAGATAATCAAAGCAAAGTAAACTTAAAAAAAGGTCAAAAAGATTCGGTGGGCTAGAGGAGTTGGCCACAGTTCAGATCGCAAGCCTCTTCCCATTATACACTCAGGCTATCACATAGCGTATACAGCAACAAAGTTAGATTAGCTCTGTAGGACGTTACCTCTGTCCTATATGGAGACTTATACTGATGGGCAAAGAATGGTGTGGAAAGTTGATAAAAGAATTCTATAAAGATGTAAAACATGAACATGAATTTTGTCAGAATTTGAATAATAACTGCCTCAGCTTTAGCCTAAGGCTATTTCTTGGGCTCTCTGACCCCTAAGAGTTAATAATACACTGCTTGGGACATGGTAATATGCCCAAGATGCCTTGAAGATTGGTCTGTTGTCCTTGTACCCCAAAAAGCTACCAGCCTGAGAACAGATTGTCATATGCCTCTAGATTCTTAAAAATTGGGTTATGGGGTTGATGTAAAAATGGTTATGAAAGATAAATGTCTATCAATGATGTCAAAACTTGAGGAAAAATGATTGGAAATGACAACTCTGTTCTGTCATGGTTTACTAATGATGAATGAAGACTAGCAAAAGGAAGTAAAAAGTGTCTGAAAACAGAAATGATATGATCTATGTTTTGGAACAACATGAATGTATCCCTATTACTGAATTCTGTATAAATAAAGAAGCACTCTGGCTGCTAGCCAGTCAGGCTGCAGAACTCTGCAGACCATTATGGCCTGGCTCACTTCCTTCCCTAGCCCCCTCCTTACGTCCCCTGCTGGGGCCTGAGTCTCTGCAGGACATGTGCTTCTTCTCCTTCCTTGTCTCCCAAAAAGAAACTGAGAAGTGTCCTGTGTCTGATTCCTGCCATCGCCGCTCTTGTAGACACCCATCTTCAGTCCCTGCCCTCATCTGTAGCTGGACTCCGGCAGTAGAGGCTGAGAACCCCTAAAGCTAGGGGCTGTCAGCAAGCGATCCTCTCGGTCATGAAGGGTGGACTCAGCACCCTGCCTGTATGGCTACCACCTGTGGCAGCTGAAGGCAACTAGTGAGAAATCTAGGAGGCTGCTAAGGGTGTAAGAAACAAAGGAGGCCTGACTAATGTGCTTACGTTCTGTGCTCTTGTTCCTCTGGAGATAGTCTTCTCAAATATGCCTGGAAGACAAGCTCCGGAGAACTCTTCCCCCTGGGGAGCTTGAGGGTTGGAAAGATGAACCAATATCTACCCTTGTATGTACAGAATACGTGAATCAGTGACAAGATACAGGGCCTGGATCTCTGACCTCACCGTTCAGCATCCCAGCAGGAGGCAGCTAATATCTGTGAAGAGGAGGCTGCAGGTAGAAAGCAGTAGAAAGCTTGTTGTTCAGCGTGTATAAGGTCCTAGGTAAGATCCTCAGCTCCTCAATAAATGGAGAGAGGAAGGAAGGAAGGGAGAGAGAGAGAGAGAGAGAGAGAGAGAGAGAGAGAGAGAGAGAGACTAAGTAGTGGAGAGTGCAAGGCCCCCAGGCTAGACACTGATGCCTCCATATACTATACTGCCTTTTATATCCAGGCCCAGTTCTCAGCCTTGCACATCTGCAAAGACCACATACACAAAGCCACACACAACCAAACATCTGCATGTACCCGGTCCTCAGCAACCTTCTTGTACATATCCTTTAAAGACAAATCACACCCATGTGCATTTCCAGTGCTGACACACGTTTGTGTGCCCCTTGCTGTTCCAAGGAACTTGGCATCAAGTTTCCAAAACACCCACATGCATAGACCCATTCACAGACGAGAGGCTGTGACATCCCCGGAGTAGAATCTCAAACAATACTCAGGAAAAGAAGTAGACAATATAAGCAGACACTCAAAACTACAGTAACGTCTCAGCGACATAAAACCAAGAAACATCTGGAGGAGGCTGTGTCTGGAATTGCCAGGCATGCCTTGAAAAATCTTCCTCTTGGCTTTTGATGCCCACAGTAGCCTCATGGACTAAGGGCAAGGGTAGAGCGGGGTGAGGGGAATGGAACCTGGTGTGTCTATAGGTGCCGAGGACTATATGTTATCTCAGTCATCCTCCTGCCTCCTGTAATGGGAGCTAATGCTCTCAGGCCAGATATGGGAGGGGTGACTCTGGCAACTTGGATATGAATTCCAAGTTTTGACGCTTCGTATTTCTGTGGACCTGTGTGATTTTGCCAGTCTTTCTGTGCCTCCGTTTCTTTGTGTGTTGAAGGTAGTAATAGCACTGACTTACAAAGTAAATCGATGTAGCAACACGTAAGAATGACCTGGGCATTCTCCCTCTCCTTACGCTGGTCTCTATGCAGCTACTAGCTCAGCGGCTCCCCTGCACAATCTTTCCCCACCAGGATTTATAACCCTCTTTTCTCATTGTGGTTTTTGCAATTGAGGATTTGGTGGAGAGGTTGGAGGGATAGTGTAGGATGCAGGGTCAGGAGACCAGACAGCTTCTCTCTTGATGGGACTGCCCCTGAGTCTGTACTGGCAGCTCAGATCACCAATGTCTGGGTTGGAATCCAGGTTCAAGGGGTGCGAGGAGGTCTCAGCCTCCTACCTTTCAATGGGTTTGCAGAAAGATCAAAAGAACCCTGTCCCTCCCTCCCTCCCTCCCTCCCTCCTCCCTCCCTCCCTCCCTCTTCTCTCTCTCTCTCTCTCTCTCTCTCTCTCTCTCTCTCTCTCTCTCTCTCACACACACACACAGTTTGCCACTCCTTTCCAGTCTAACTCTTTCCAAAGAAAGGAGACTATTAATGCTCCAGAGTAGTGGTTCTCAACCTATGGGTCGCAACCCCTCGACAACCCTCTATTTCAAAAAAAATTTTACTTAACAGTTCACAACATTGGCAAAATTACAATTATGAAGAAGCAATGAAGTGGTTTTATGGTGTGTGTGTGTGGGGGGGGGGGGGGTGGTCACCGCAACATGAGGAACTATATTAAAGGCTCACAGCAAGCATTAGGAAGGTTTGAAGCCATTGCTCTAAAAAACAACATTCAAAGGACTCTCTTCTCCAGTCTCTTATCTGCACTCAGCTAAAAAGCCTTTCCCTTCCATCTAAAGCAGTTCCCATCCTCTGGTGTCCCCTTGGCTTTCAATGTGTTCCCAGGTGATCTGAGATCCTGAAGCTATTCTCATCCTGTTGCCCTGGGTGTTTCAGCACTCCTGGAACAACCTGTTCCTTGCTCCTCCTGCTCCTTCCCTCCTCCCCTTCCCGTCCATTTTTGTGGCGGTGCCCCAGCTTAACCCTCCAGAGAGACACTCTCTGACTCTGGCCCCAGAGGAGAAAAGGGAGGGGGAGGAGGAGAGGAGGGAGCCACAAAGGGCGGAGGCCGGGGAGCTCAGCCAGAGAGGGGCTGCCGAGGTTGCATCTGCTGAAGGAGGCTTGTCTGCTGCCTGGTAACCAGCTGCCAGAACACTGAGAGAGCGAGGCTGGGAGTAGGGGCAGAGGCTTCTTGACGTCAGGACCAGCCAACGGAATCAGCTACCCCAGCCAGTCCAGAGCCAGCTGGGCCCTCCGCTGGAGAGAAGCCCGAAGCAAGGCGCGGAGCTTGTGAGTTGGGGGTGTGGGAATCGGTTGTCTGGGGCGCAGCATGCCCTCTGCCCCTGGGCCATGGAGATCTCCCTGGTGCCTCTGGAGAACGGCAGTGCCATGACCCCCAGAGGAGGAGGGGAGGCAGCGGCAAGCTGTGTGCAGACCCCCAGGGGAGAGTGTGGGTGCCCTCCGACGGTTGGGTTCAGTAATCAGTCCAAAGAGTCCTCACCGAGGGGGCGCGCCACGCAAGATGATGAGGACCAGGAGGGGCTGTCTTTGACCCCTCTACCTCGAGAGCTACCGCAGCCAAGAGTGCCATCTCCTGAGGATGAAGAGGAAGAAGGCGACCCTGGCCTGAGCACAGTGGAGGAGGACCAAACTCCACAGGGCGCAGGGTCGCTGCATCACCAGCGCGTCCTTATAAATATCGCCGGGCTGCGCTTTGAGACACAGTTGGGTACCCTGGCGCAGTTTCCCAACACCCTCCTGGGGGACCCAGCCAAGCGCCTGCGCTACTTCGACCCCCTGAGAAATGAGTACTTCTTCGATCGCAACCGGCCCAGCTTCGATGGCATCCTCTACTACTACCAGTCTGGGGGTCGCCTCCGCAGACCGGTCAATGTCTCCCTGGATGTGTTTGCAGATGAGATCCGTTTCTACCAGCTGGGGGACGAGGCCATGGAGCGCTTCCGGGAGGATGAGGGCTTCATCAAGGAAGAGGAGAAGCCCCTTCCCCGCAATGAGTTCCAGCGCCAGGTGTGGCTAATCTTCGAATACCCAGAAAGCTCAGGGTCCGCAAGAGCCATCGCCATCGTGTCAGTCTTGGTCATCCTTATCTCTATCATCACCTTCTGCTTGGAAACTCTGCCTGAGTTCAGGGATGAAAGGGAGCTGCTCCGCCACCCCCCAGTGCCGCCCCAGCCCCCAGTCCCAGCCCCAGGGGCCAATGGCAGTGAAGCCAGCGTCCCTTCCTCTGGCCCCACAGTGGCGCCACTCCTGCCTAGGACTCTGGCTGACCCATTCTTCATAGTGGAGACTACATGCGTGATCTGGTTCACTTTTGAGTTGCTTGTGCGCTTCTTTGCCTGCCCTAGCAAGGCAGAGTTCTCTCGGAATATCATGAACATCATCGATATTGTGGCAATCTTCCCCTACTTTATCACCCTGGGCACCGAGCTGGCAGAGCAACAGCCAGGGGGCGGTAGTCAGAACGGTCAGCAGGCCATGTCCCTAGCCATCCTCAGGGTGATCCGCCTGGTCCGGGTGTTCCGCATCTTCAAGCTCTCCCGCCATTCCAAGGGGCTGCAGATCCTGGGTAAGACCTTGCAGGCGTCCATGCGGGAGCTCGGGCTGCTCATCTTTTTCCTCTTCATTGGAGTCATCCTCTTCTCCAGCGCTGTCTACTTCGCAGAGGCGGACAACCAGGGGTCCCACTTCTCCAGTATCCCAGATGCCTTCTGGTGGGCAGTAGTCACCATGACCACCGTAGGCTACGGGGACATGAGGCCCATCACTGTGGGAGGCAAGATTGTGGGCTCACTCTGCGCCATCGCTGGGGTCCTCACTATCGCCCTGCCTGTGCCTGTCATCGTCTCCAATTTTAATTACTTCTATCATCGGGAGACAGACCATGAGGAGCAGGCTGCCCTGAAGGAGGAGCAAGGCAACCAGAGGCGGGAGTCTGGGCTGGACGCAGGGGGTCAGCGGAAGGTTAGCTGCAGCAAGGCCTCCTTCTGCAAGACTGGAGGTTCCCTGGAGAATTCTGACAGTATCAGGAGAGGTAGCTGCCCCATAGAAAAGTGTCACCTCAAAGCCAAGAGCAACGTGGACTTGCGGAGGTCCCTATATGCCCTCTGCCTGGACACTAGCCGGGAAACAGACTTGTAAAAAGAGGCCCAGGCGAACTGGTGACAGCGCCACTGGGAAGAAGGGTGGTCCTCTTGAGCCCGGGCATCTGTTTTATACCACAGAGTATTTAAGCCCACCTGGTCACTGATGTCTGGATGCTTGCCTGGCTTTCTCCTTTTTCACCCTTCCTGCCACCCTGCCCTCTAACACCCCCATTTTTCCCTCCTCTTTACAGAACACCAAGGGTCACCTATTTTTAAGAAGTATCACATTCCATGACGCAGGAGCTGTTGAAATGGTGGGTACTGTGAGATGGATGTATTTGTAGCCAGTTTTCTATACCCAGCAGAGGGATAACTCAAACAAAAATGACTTTAAATAGCCCCAATCCCAAGAGATTCCATAGCCCTCCCTATCCCCGTGTTCCAAATTTACTTTACATGTGATTATATTTGTGTATGAGGCAAATATTATTTTTATGGCTGATGAGGGCATTTTTGTACGGTGGTGCACATGAAGAATATTTGGGTGTGTTCTTAAGATATATTTTGAATTACGAAAGAGTTGGGGGTCATCTTTTCCTAGGACACTTGGGGCCAGAGACCCTGAAAAAGATGTCCAGGTTCCTGTGCTGCGGGTGCTTTGTGTCTAGGGCAGAGAATATTCTAGAAGACTAGTACATCTTTTTTTTTTTTTTTTTGGTTCTCCTTAAACATTTCCTGTGACTTTCTTCACAGAAGCATTTTAATGATGTTGGAAGAAGGCATTTGAGAATTCATTCTTTTCATTTTGATACCAGGAAATAAAATGTGACTCCACTGGGGCAAGTGTCAGTTTCTCTACTGCCAATGTGTGTTTTGACATGCTAGGGAGTGAAGTCTGCCACTTGCTGTCTGGTTTTAGAGTCAGTGAAAATGATTTGACGGGGCTAGAAAACCTAGGAGGCTTGGCATCATCATTTTGATGGGTCCCTCTGAGCTTAGAAGGATGATAGACCCCCTGGCCTGTCTTGAGGCTGTGTGTGACATGGATGAATTACAGTCAGCACAGACTGTAGAAGTGGGATTAAAGGAAGGGGGCAGTGAGCTCTACCCTGCAACTGTCCTCTTGTGGTACCAGCTTTGAGTTTCTCAAGATTGTCTCCTTTACTGTAAGTCCTAAGTCCTTCTTGTTACTGTTCTCAGTCGCTCTGAGAAGCAAGCCCGATGCTCACATATACGTCTGTTCAGAGGAGTAGAGTCTGGTAAAGGTCACTTGGGGAAAGTGCCTGCCTGCTCACTACCCTGGAGCCTGGTTTGGCAGAGGTGTGAGCCATGCCTTCATGGCGGGGAATGTAGAAGGGTTTCCTTGTTCCAACTAAAGGACAAAGTGTGGGTTTGCCCGCATAATCTTTAAACTCAGAATGAATCTCTTTGTCCCTCTTTCAACTGGATGGTTTGTGGCATAACCCCACAGCGGCAGGTTTTGTTCCCGCTGCAGCTTCTTTCTGGGTTCCTGAGCCATCTGGGTTCCTGCTGTCGCTTGTTCTACCAATACAGGCTGGTTGTTTTACAGCCTCACTAGGGAAGGCTGCTGGTCCTACTTCAAGATGACACTGGGTTTAGTGGCTAATTCTGAGGGTGTGGCTGGGCCTCCCTTATAGTGACTCACTAAATTCAAACCTAAGAGGTGTAGATTTAAATGAGACGGGATATAAAAACCAGTGTATGAAAACCCAGTCATTTCTAGTCAAGAACTTTTCTAACAGCAGCTGATCTGAGGAAGACAGAAGGACCCGGAAGCCTGCCTCTCTTGGTTTCCAGAGCATGCTAAAGCACAAGGGGGAGGAGCAAGAGGCCTGTTGGTTTACAGTTTGCAGTGCGCCTAAGCTAGGCACCTGCCAGAGTCCTGCTCCACACTGTCACCTCTGACCACTCTGTGCTTTGAAAGCTAATGTTTGAGATTTGGCACTGGCCTGGGAATTGGATCTAGGAGATAATCCCTAAAGGCTCCGCCTTCCCAGCGAAGCAAAACAGCTACAATTCAGATAGGCAGGATTAAGTGAGGCAGGTGGAACTGCCCTCAGGATTTAGGTGAATCCAGGTGGTTGATGAAGTGTGGTCCCTTTATAAGGACGTCATCTTTAAAGCGTCCAGGGAATGGGTGCAGTGTTTCACACAAGCTTAGCAACAGAGTGGAGGAAATGAGAAAGCAAGGCTGACTGTTGTACCTGTGTGTGTGTGTGTGTGTGTGTGTGTGTGTGTGTGTGTGTGTGTGTGTGTGTGTGTGTTGGAGAGGGGGCGGTGCTGGGGGTACCTTGACTCTGGTCTACACAAGAGACCAAGATGATGGACTTCCCAGTCCCCTGTTCAGCCTCCAACTTTAGATGGCCACAGCCAGGGACCTGTTCTGGCCACTAAGAGGCTCTCACAGGGCTCAAAGTGGCTCAGTGCCTTCACATTCTCTGGGCAGGGCTGGAGTGGGGGCGCAGATGTTACACTGATTCTGGAGATTGCTGCAGTCACTCAGCCCACTGCTGTGGTTTGCTTTGTGTCCAGTCACCAGGAAAGCCACCTGAGGTCCAGACAGTTTCTGGGCTAATCCTGTTAAGGATCTTCTCCTGCCCTGCCCCATCCTCCTTTTATCTGTATCCTGGCTTTTCCGAGTTCTTCCTCTTGAAGAGCTGAAATCAGGTGGCTTCGGCCAAGCTTGTTTATTCAGATGTTTCTTCCTGGCTCCCACAGCAGGAAGCCTGCCTTCTGCATTGGTAAGGTGTACACAGAGCTGGGGGCTGTTTTTTGGGAGGTGAGCACTGAATTTCCTCCCCATACCCACCCCTGTCCCCTTCTTTTTCACTGTTTACAGGTTTTCTTTTCCTATTGTGGGTTTGATGCCAGGCAAAGAGAAGAATCTTTGACTCTCTTTAAAAAATCCCCAGCTCCTTGATTGGCCCAGCTGGGGCTGCTCCCTGGAGGGGGGTTCAAACAATTCAAACTGGGGCCCCTGAGGAGTTCTCCACAGAGTTTGCATTGCATTATTCTACATGATGCAACATGAGCTGGCTCGGGGTGGATAGAACAGAATTTCTTTGGGGGAAGGGACACAGCGTTCAGGGTACCCCCCAAAAACCTGCAGGGTACCCTGCAGGTTTGTTTGCAATGGAGCTTGGTCATGGGTGAAGGTGAACTGCTCTTTTCCTTCTGTTATGAGTCTACTCTCTTCCAATGTGGTGTGGGACATGGGGAACAAATGTTGGGACACCATCCCTTCTTCCTAAGGCTTCTTCCTAAGACTCACAGGGAAAGTCAGTGTAAAACAAAAGCAAGTCCTACAAGACAACGAGTGATCAAGTCCCTCCTAGGGATTCTCAAATGGGATCTCAAGGGTCAGGTGGAGTTTGATCTAGGTCACTGGAGACAGCCTAGGGAACTCCAAGAGGAAACCACTGCCCTATGCCAGCCACTGTCCTTGATTTAGGATTGAGGGCCACAGTGCAAGTGCCAGTCTTTCTAAGGGGTGGGGGAGTGGGGTGGGCTTGGCTTTTATGGTACTAGTTGGCAACATTTCTGAAAGGGACCAGTTTGAAAATGTTTTAGGTGTTGTAGATCGAGGCAAAATCTAGCCTACTGTAGGTATTTATATAACCATTCAAAAAGTAACCCTTTACAAGCATAACAGTTGCCCCTGCCGGAGAGCTGCACACTGTCACTTTGGCTCAGCTGTCACACAGAGTTGCCTCTTGGGGGTTTCATCACATTGGTGAGCCAAGATCTGTTGCCCCGATTTCCCTGTATTTAGATTCATTTGTATTTATCGCCAGTGCCAGACCTGGATGTGGAGAGGGCAGTGCCCCCTCAGAAAATGCCTTTGGGAAAGACTTTGCTTTCTCCTGGCACTTCATGAAAGTCAGCCTTTGCCACCTGTCTGTGGGGCAGGTTGCTCTGTTTGGGGAGGATGAAGGAGGTATGATGGACATCATGCCCAGGGTTTTCCTTAAGTTGCAGGCGGAACGTTGCGGATTACAAGATCATGGATACTCTCCTTCCCCCATTTACCACTGCATAGGGAGCCCGGGGGATGATCTTCAACTGAGGTTGTTTTGCTCTCTCTCTCTCTCTCTCTCTCTCTCTCTCTCTCTCTCTCTCTCTCTCTGTGTGTGTGTGTGTGTGTGTGTGTGTGTGAGAGAGAGAGAGAGAGAGAGAAAGAGAGACAGACAGACAGACAGACAGACAGACAGACAGACAGACAGACAGACTCTGGGCTGATTCAGCCTCTGTGTGCACATGGTGTGATGTCCCGCAGTGTTCTGCATGGGTGAGGGTATCGTGGCCCCAGCTGGAGTAAGTGTACTCCAGCCCACAGGCCTCTGGACAAAGCAAGACACATGTCACCCTCCTTGGTGTTTACATTTTAGTGATGGATTGTTTCATCTGGAAGAGCTCTTATGTTACCTGGTTTGTCTCACCCATTTTACAGATGGTCAAGCTGAGACCAGGAAAGAGGTAACTCATGCTATTTGTCCATGTGAGATTAGAATTGTTTTTCCCTGACTCCAGGACTAGATTTCTCTCAGGAAGCCTACACACACGAGTCCTGCCCAGTCTCCAGAGGCGCATCCTTGCCTTGTACGACTCTCGCATCCAGTTCTCTGGGACGGCACCTTCTGTGTACCTGTTAAGACAAATCAAGTTGTTTTTATTCTTTTCAAGCATTTATAGGCTCAGGGGGGACTCGTATTACTAAAGAGGCCACACTGAAGCTTAACAAGGCACAGAGTCAGGACAGGAATGTGGGGCCCATGGGGACTGAGAGGAGAGCCCATGTTTCCCTACAACAGCAGAGCTCTCTGCCAGATCTGGGGCCATGGAAGGCCCAGATGAAAACTAAAGAACCAGTACCCCAGAGAAATACCTTTTGAGCTGGCTGTTGCCTCTTATCTTGTGTCTTATCTTCTAGACTGGGAGCTGCTTGGTGTAGACAGTGGTGATTTTGACACAGGTCAAGTCCCTGTGATATGATAGTGAGATGTCATAGTGAGTTGTTGAATCTAAGTTCACATATTAAAAAAAAAAAAGTATGGCCTTTTTGGGCTTGAAGTCTTTGGTTTTACAATAATTGATCTCCTAAAACAGGTTCCTTTGAGAAATCTTCAGCTCCATTGTTTAGTAAGCATATAAATTGTGTTTTAACCCAAGTCCACCCTTCAGGCTGCCCTAAGAGCCATTAATATAACACAGTAGGAATGTAATGCCAATTACAAAATTCCCTCTCACCCTGCTATTTGGAAGAGCTGAATCAAGAGCTGGTTCGCAGCTTTGTTCTAAACACCCGTCACCTTGGGAGTCTACTGTAACTACTGAAATCACTCCTACCTGGATAGTACCTCAGAACCCCCTGCCACTGACAGGAGAGTCCAGTGAGGCTACTTTCATTTTTCAAGTGGACATCGCCTAGACGACCCACGGCAAGTGGTCCCATTTGCACCCAGGGGGTCACCACATCCAGTTGTAATCTAAGATGAGTGTCTATCCCGGGCAACTGACATTTGCTGACACATTCCTTCCTCTATCCCACCCACTTGATAATGCAGTTGCTATTCACTGCTCCTATTTGACTGAGGCAATGCCACCTCTGTCGTCCACATCATCTGGCATGGAGTCACCTGTGGAATCAGCTCCTCCGGGTCTTCCTGCTTCTCTTTCATCTCTCCAAACTGCCCTGTCTGTGATATCCAGATTAATCTCTCCAGGGGACAGCTTCTGTCATCACATAAGTCCCGGCTCCCAAACTGCATCACTTTAGTCAGTGCCTGAGCCTGACTTTGTTTTTTTGTTTTTTTGTTTGTTTGTTTTTGGGTTTTCGAGACAGAGTTTCTCTGTGGCTTTGGAGGCTGTCCTGGCACACTCTCTTGTAGACCAGGCTGGTCTCGAACTCACAGAGATCTGCCTGCCTCTGCCTCCCGAGTGCTGGGATTAAAGGCGTGCGCCACCAATGGCCGGCCTCTGAGCCTGACTTTGAAAGCCATCCAGATGTAATGCCAAATTCATCTTCCCCATGAATCTGGCCTCAGTCTTTCCTGTCCAAAGCCATTCTCTTTCTTTAGTGTTTCTTTCACAAATGTATTCTACCCACCTGTGGGTGGCTGGTGGCTGGTTTACATCTCTTTCACTCGGGCTCAAATTCCTTCTTAGGAGCAGAATATAGCTCACTGCTTCCTAATAATCTCAACACCTCTAATCTGGCTTTAGTAGCAAATACATACCCAAGTTTTTTTTTTTTTTTTCATAACATCCACTTCTTTGGACTCCGAATGCAATACTTCCAGGCTCCTGTGTGACCATTGTCCTGAACAAGTGATGCAATGCTCCTGGCATCCAGGCAGCTGTGGGAGAATGACATTCTGTCACTAGTCATTTCCCTTTGCTCTGCCCTTGCACCAAGAATGCAGTCCAGGTGGATGTGACATGTCTTGTGAACTGAGATTTCTGGAGTCTTAAGGACAGTTCTATGATCAAGGTCTCTGGGTAGTGCTGCAGAGACCAAGTGGGAACAATGGGACAAGGATGAAAAAGAGGAAGTGCTCGAAAGTCAGCACCCTAATGATGGATAGAGTGACCAAGTCAGTTTGCCAAGGACAACCCAGGCATGTGTGTTATAATGACCACTCAGGAAGAGTCAGAAGTATGGTGGTGCCATTTTCCCCTTCCCTTGTTATCAGGTGTATTTTTGGAGCCTGAGTCACATGGTTTAGTTTATGACAATAAAAGAAGTAGCAGTTCCTGGAGAGCCCGGATCAGCCAACCCCCCAGATGTTCTAAGTTCTCCTATGACAGCTGCTGTCCTAGATGCTAGGATTTCAGTATAAACAAGACCTTGGGAAGCCTTCTGTTGCTTTAATACATCTCTACAACCATAATCCAACCCAGCTTAAGACTTTTCGACATATTAAGCAGTGAAAAAAAATGTAAAATTCAAAATAAGCCTGTACTAGTCGGCATAATTAAGGAGATCCCCAAAGTTCTATACATCACTCACTGCCTTTATTTTTGTTGAAATGTCAAATGTCAAAGTTATTTCAGAAATATGTTACTCTTTCTTTTTAGCTGGCATTAGGCTCTCAGGTTGACAGTTAAAGATTTTTTTAGAATTTATTCTTGGACAATTTCATACACACACACACACACACACACACACACACACACACACACACACCACATGTGTGGCTATACCACTGGATGAAATGACTTGCCTTCCCAAAGCTCTTTAGTCAGGAATGAGGTATGAGCCCACCCTTATCCATGCTGGAATGTTCACAGCCTCCATCTTGTACAGGTTTTGTGCAGGTAACCACAGCCACTGTGAGTTCTTGAGTATGCCATCTCCAGAGGACAGATTTTCATAGCCTTCTACTTTAAAAAAAAAAAAAAAGGTATTTTATGCATATGAGTGTTTTGTCTGAGAGAGTCAGAAGAAGGCCCCAGAGCCCCTGGACCTGCAGTGTTACAGATGGTTATGAGCTGCCATGTGGGTGCTGGGAATTGAACCCAGGTCTTTTGGGACAGCATCCATGGTTCCTAACTGCTAAGCCACCTCTTCAGCCATGCACCACTCCTCTTTGAGGATTTGTTAATAGGATATGGAAGACAAGCAGATTCGTATCCATTATGACTGTTCAATATTAAAATACGAATCATGATCTGTAGAAGGGAGCTGGGGACATCACAGTAGTCCATGGCTTTGAGACAGAAGTGACTTGGAGCAGCCACTGACTTCGGCCCCTTGGGCCTGTGTGCCATTTACTTATCACGCATCAACACTGAGCTCCCAGGAGCTTGCTTCTTCAAGGAGAGACATTGGCTTACATCCCCAGTCAAGGAAAGCCAGGGTATGTTTTGATAACTAAAAGGTTCCTTTAGCATGCTGCCTGGGCTCCCAGGCAGCTCAGCAGAGTTTCAGCTGTGGAATCAAGGCTGTCATTCTCAAGGACTTTCCCTTGGAGAGCACATGTTGACACTTTCCAAAAGCTGATAGGATGTGTTCTTCAGCTCCGGGAAAGTGGCCGATCAGCTGAATGCAGAAGTGGACCTCAGCTGCGAGCATCCTTGTATACTTGTTTAAAGAAAGAAAGAAAGAAAGAAAAAAAAAGATCAGAGATCTTGCAGCACATATATCTGAAGATCTCAGAAACTACCTCCTGAACACCACTAAGAACCTAGCAGAGAGCTAAGTGCTGTGGTAGGTGGGGAAGGCAAGACAGTGAAAACTCCAAGATCATTTTGAGATACTAGTGTTTCAGCAAAGATTCTGGAATTGGTTGCTATTGTAGGCATCAATTGCTGAGCATCCAGTGTGCATGGTGCACATTACGTAGAGCTGTGGATCTTTCATACACACCACCCTCAGGCACTAAGATAAATACTACAGTGGTGTAGAACTAATGGAAGTCAGAGGCACCCTAGACCCCCACAGCTCCACACTGATTGAACTGCAGTGGAACTCACACACTTGTACCTGTAAATTGTATATAAGTCCTTCTGCCAGTGTCCTGTAATAGCTGAGCTTGGAGGCCAGAGATGGAACTGTTGAGAAGCTGTTAAAGTGGCCTGTGCACATCTGAGACAGAAGCCATGGACAAAGTTCCAGCAAGGGGCAGGCAGAGGAGGTTGTGGCTGACCCACTAGCTGCTCTACCCAAGCACTATTAACCATCGTTTCTCCACAGCTTATCACAGCTGCTGGTGTCCCCAGAATAGCTTTTGTTAGGGACTCTGACCAGCTCCCACCAGGCCTGTGTCAGGTCTCTTTGAGACCAAGGCTCATCACCTTGAACCCGGCTCACCAGGCTTACTAGCCACAGCAGGTTAGAGCAAGCATATTTTCCTCAGCTGAATAAAACAGTCTGACCACATGCTGCCACCATTTTAAAAAAATGCTCCCGAGAGTTATAGAAGCAACTTGGACATTTCAGACTATCATTTATTTCCCCTTTCCTATTTGGGAACGATGGGAAGATGTTGTTTATTGTTTGAGATGAGTGTCAACTTTGTATTACTGTGATAAAATAATTAATGGCAAGCCATTCATAGGAGGGGTTTAGTTCATGCTTAGGTCACACTTTCAGAGGTGTCAGTCCATGCTTGCTTGGTCTAGGGCTTGAGGCCCTGCTGCAATACAGTATAACACAGAGGTATACTCACCCGAGGAAGGCTTCTCAGTTGATGGAGTCCAGGAAAGAAAAAGGGAGAGAGTGGGGGCAGGAACAAAATACCCCTTTAAAGACATATCCATAATGGTCTATATCCCACAGCTAGGCCTTGTCTCATACAGGCTGCACCCCTTTCTAATAGTTGATCAAATGACTGTATTTGGAGCTGCTATGAGCACCCCTAGCCTGGGCGACCTATGCAGCTGTGAATGTGATGTATGGGTGTTGAAACCAGGGAAAGTGGTGGTGCTGACTGGTCAGAGAGTCCCATTCTTTGCACACCTGAGAGAAATTGTGCCCACTTGATCTGCCAACAGGAGTTCCTACCATCAGACAGCTACTGACTCAGGATACTGAGTAGGGAGGTCTGTCAGAGCCAGGTGTTCTCAAGTTTCCATCTAAGAATCACCTGGGTGTTCCTGAAAGAATCTGAGTTCCCAGACCATTTCTCAGAGCTTCTTGTCTTAGTACACCAGGGAGTCTACATTTCTTATTGGAACTCAGTTACCATCAACAGGAACTGATTCTTATATGTTTAAGCTGGACAAGAAAAAAATCATCCCTGTGACTGAGGTCCTCTGGAGTATTCCGGAAGAGCAGAGGAGGAACAGTGACATCTGAGAAAAAGAGCCACCTGGTCAACCTGGTTGCTAAGCACTAGCTCCCTATTAGAGCCTTACAATAACACCCACACATTTGAGGGAACATTCCTTCAAGATCCTTTGTTATAAATTCAAATCATAGACCATAAGCCTATTCTTGTTCCAAAGTCCACACCACCCTGTATTAGTTACTTTTCCATTGTTATGTTGAAATACTGTGACAAAAACAACTTAAGAGAGTTAGGGTTTATTTTGGCTCACAGTTCAAAGGTATAGTCTTTCATGACAAGAAGTCCTGAAGGCAGGAACTTGAGGTAGATGGTCACATTACATTCACAGTTAGAAGGCAGAGGCAGGGAATGTTATGCTTAATATACCTTCTCCTTTTAATTCAGCCCACTGACAGGGTGGGTCATCTCCTCACTTCAGTCACCCTAATCTATACAACCCCTCAAGGCACACCCAGGGGCCGGTCTCCCAGGTGATTCTAGATCTTGTTATGTTGGCAATATTAGCCATAACAGACACACCTTCTACTATACTGACTCTCTTTTCTTGGTAAGTGTCTGAGCAGAACCACATGGGATTTGTTTTAGACCTGTATACAATAGGTCTTTCCCCCTCAAACCTAAATAGGCTACTCCTATGTAACAGACTTTTCCTGGGGAGATGTAACATACTTATATATTAACTTACCCCATAAAGGAAGCCCAAAGGAAGGGTCTAGGCCTGCCCAGGATGATGTGGTAGACTTAGGGGAACCCCTTTTGAGGGCCTTACCCTGCCTGGGGAGTGGAGGGGGGATGGCTAGGGGCAGGTGGGATGTTGGGGGGCAGGGGAGGGAGAGGGAGAAGGGATTGACATGTGAAGCAATCTTGTTCCTAATTTGAACTAATAAAATAAAAAAAATCCATTAAAAAAAGGAAGCCCAAAGTAATCATTGCACAAATGTCCAACTTGGTAAACCACTGAGTGTTTTATTGGGGTTACTAACAGGCATCTGAATGAGTGGTTACTTGCAAGGAGCAGAGATGACTCAAACGTAGCTACATCTCCCAGAAGCTCACCACCACATGCGTGACAATTTCTTACATCAGCGACCCTCAATCTCTTCATGCAGCTTGCAGGCAGCCCACAGACCCACATTTTGTTCTTTCGGAATTAGGCTGGTCAGAGTCTGCACCCCAGCCACTCTTTCATGCTATTGTTGGGCCCCTCACGAATTCCCGAAGCTTCTATTCTTCCTTACATGTGTGGCCTGTTGTTTGCCTCCTGTTTATCACCTGAGTAAGGCTCCTGAACACCCCTTTCCCTCTTGGAACATGCGTTTTAATGTAGACGGAATGTTGCAATTCAGAGAAATAGACCACATAACAAATACCTACTGGATTGTTTTCTAGTCCTATACCCTTTGATTTGTTATAGCCAAAGACCCCCAGGCCTTCCACCCAGATTCCTGTAATAATTCCAGCGTGCTGTCCTGTTTCTAGTTCTAGCTCTAGATATAGTTACTAGTTACTCTTGACAATGCTACTTGAAGAATATTATTTTTTAATCTCAACCTTCAAAACTGCCTCCAGGATAAGGGTAAGGCATGGACCTTCTCCCCTTATATCATACAGAGGACAAAATCAAAGCTGTTGCTTCAATTACAGTGGTACTTAACCTTTATTGGATCGTTAGCCTAACTGGACTACGAATACCTCCAGTATTAGTTAAACCCACCTTTTGGTATGTCCATGGGAGTGTTTACAGACAAGACTAACAGAAAAAGTCTCAGCTACAAAATGGGGTGGGGGTCACTTTAGCTGAGGATTGAGCCCTGGCATTTCACTTTCTTTGTTTTCTGGTCTGCCCATATGTAAGCAAGCAAATACATGGTCCTGTCACCACACCAAGAGCCACTCCCATCACCATACTTTTCCTATCATGATGGTCTGTATCCTCCAAACTGTAAGCCAAAATCAATCCCTCCTCTTTGAGTTATTTCTTGTCTAATCTGGTTCTGGATCACACACAACCCACTCCCCATCTACAACCAACTTTGGTTAGAAAATTTTCATTAATCACTTCTATTTGTCAGAGATTATTTTAAGTGTTCCATGTACTATTCTGTTTATTCCCCAGGATGCCCATGTGAGGCACTACTATAATAATCATTTAAAACTAAAAAAGAATGCAAGAGAGACATTTGCTTAAAGCTCTATAGGAAGGAAGCTGCAAAGCTAGGGTTTAATTCTAGGCAATCCACCCCCAGAGCTGGCACCAAGCTAATCCACAGCCTAAGCTCCTTCTCTCTTGCCATGTCACAACGAAGATGAGTTCATCTGTTCAATAAATATTTATTGAGTTCCTGCTCTCTGCAGGGGGCGACCACATGGTTTCTGACTTTATATAGCCCAGCCTAATATGGGGGAAAGATGTAGATCACATGGTTCTATAGAGCTTTGTGAAATGATCCAATGAAAAGGCAGGCACTAAAGATGGACTGGGCCATGAAAATGTGTATTAGGACATTACCTGATCAATGAGATCAAAGATATGGGACTCACACTATAAGATTCTGTACGATGCCGTCTTGTTCTGCAAGCCCTTTTGTAGCCACTCCTGTTGGGAGCTCCTTGGTTTAAGTCTAGCTGCAGGAGCCTTGTGTGGAAGAATAGAGGCAGGGGAATGCATTATGCAGCTGTTTGGGCAACTGCTCTTCTCTATCCCCAAGGAGATGACTTGGGGGAGATCGAAAGGCCTGCACCCTGGAAGACACACTGGAGGCTCATTCTTCCCAAAATCAGAACTCAGAGTCAGATCCTCTGCAGTCAGAGAACTTTCTTTTTTCTTTTCTTTCTTCTTTTTTTAAAAAAGCCAACTACAGCTGGTCTTCCAGAAATGGGTGTCAATCACAGATCTCATATTGAGCCAGTACCTTTGGTTGACTGTTATACTTAGAACAGACAGAGGGGGTGGAAGGTTGAGTGGAGTTGGGTCCCGCTGGCCTATTTGGAAGGGCCTGTGTATTTGGTACACCTTCAGTGGCAAAGTGGAAGCAAGCCTAGGGTCCCTGATGCTTGTAGACTGGCATGAATGTCACTACACACACTTGTTGGGGAGGGTCACAAACTCAGGGGCTGCACTGTAGGTTTCTGCTTTTATTTTGTGTTAGGTTTTCTGAGAAAAGGTCTCACTGTGTAGCCTAGGTTGGCCTCAAACTCCTGAAAACCCTTCTGCCTAAGCCGCTCAAATTCTGAGATTATAGGCATGTATCACCTGGTTTATGTCAGAAGTGTTTTATCTTGGGGTGGAGTGTGTGTTAGAGAGGGAAAGGATACCTCTGTCACCTCTGAAGAACCGTGGTGGAGGCCTCCAAAGGAGGTATATTGATTCTTTCTTCTGAAGGAGGTCTCTGGACAATTTCTTCCTAAGAGGTCTCTGGGCTCTTTCATCCCAACTCATCTGAGTTCCCAGGAATTCGTGACTCAGAAAATAAACTAATTTCATTCACTACAGTTCCGCAAAGAAGAAAATCACAGTCCAACCATGGACTTAGAGGAGGACACAATGTCCAGAAACTTGAGTGAGCATCAGGTAGCTTGGTGCAGGCTGTGGAGAACAAGAAAGAGACATTGTCTCAAATAGGGTGGAAAGTGAGGATTGGTGTTTGAGATTGTCCTCTGACCTCAATGTGTGCACTATGGAGTGGGCATACTCTCATTCCCACACATGGATGTGTACACACACATGCACACATATCATATATATATATATATATATATATATATATATATATGAGATAAAAATATTACCCCACACATTAAACATGCATACACCATGCATACACATATCTATAAAATCTCACACACATCTACACACACACACCCTATTTGTAAATAGCATTATCTTCTCTATTCTATTACACATTCCAAGCTTTCACATCATGATTCTGACTAACAGCATGATAGTGGACTGTGCTCCTTGCAGAGCTGATGCAGTTCTGGCAAAGCACAGCTAAGCAGCTAAGAAGCATCTCAGTCTACAGTTTTGATCTACATTCCATAAAACTAATGCATCAGAAAAAACACTGACACGAAGCAATGTATCAGTAAGGTTAGGTTAGATGATGCTGCAGTAACAGAAGAAGAATCCAAGTTCTTACTCACTTCAAATGCACCTTGGAAAAATGCTAGACTGCTTGGTTCATGACAGTCACTTGGGGACCAACAGTGACAAAGTCGTCTCTGATGGTTAGTTCTCCATAAGTAGACACAGACCAGAGTCCTCTGGGAAGAGGAATATCAGCTGAGAAATTGCCTCCATCAGACTGGCCTACAAGCATGTCTGTGTGGCATGTTTTTGATTGGTGGTTGACATAAGAGGGTCCAGCCCAGTGTGGGTGATACTACCCCAGTGCAGGTAGTCTTGAGTTAACCATGGAGTCTGAGTTAACCATGGAAAACAAGCCAGCATGCTTACAGCAAGCAAGCCATAGTTTCTGCTCCAGTTCCTACCTTGAGTTACTGCTCTGGCTTTTCTCAATGATGGATTGCAGCCTGCAAGCCAAATAAACTCTATCCTCCCCCAGGTTGCTTTTGGTTGTGGTATTTGTGACAGCATCAGAAACCAAACTGGGACACAGCCACTATCTTGTACACTTTGAGTCATCATGTTAAAGGGAGAGACTTCTGAAGAGCCTTGCCTTGGTAATTACATGTGCTTGCTTAGAAATGATACACACCATTTGTGCTTCCAACTCACTGGCAAGAACTTGTCACATGGCTCCTGCATCCCACGAATGACCCAGAAAGAGGGATCTTTCCCAGAAGGTAGAAGGTCAGAAACATGTGACAACAGGAATCACTGCTTCCAACCAGTAACTGAGAATTGAGATTATTAGGACAAAGAGGCCCAAATCTGATAGTAGCCAGTGGTTAGAGGATCGGCTTTCTGAGCTGTTACTGAGGCCCAAGTGAGTCTTTTATTTACTAGACACTTGTGTGGCTTATTGAAAGTGTTCTCAGTGTCATGAAAATTGGCTATAAGGGTCTTTCCACTTTGGTTTATTGACTCTTAGGTTGACAAAATTTGTCAAGGCCTCAGGGTCTTGAATCTTTGAAGACAGGGAACATATCCAGAGAGAGGGAGCTAAGAGGCCACAAGGACATACAACATTTGGGCTAAGCTAGGATCAGAATCTAGGACCAGACCCAGCTCTCCTACTTGGACTGTGTTCATGTGCATTGATATCACATTTCCTTTAGCTGTGTCTCCAGAACTAGATGTTTATACTTTGTGACACTAGCCCTGTTGCTATTTTTGCTGAGACAGCTGGTTCATCTCACAAAATTCATCCGCATCATCCCTTTCATCAAATAATGGGATGAGCATTCAGTGAGACCAACACACCCAGGCCAGTCTAGTTTCCCATGGAATGGCCTATTTTCTAAAACACAAGTTCATTTGCTAGGAAGGGTAGCCTATCAGCCTCACAGGGGGATGTGACTAGGCACGGTTGTTGGACAATTCACAGGGAAAAGCTCAGGTCTTTCTCTTCTGGTTCAAATGCCATGTTTACAACTTGATTAACTATTACTTCAAAAACGTCACACACCTTTGCCAGTTGATGAACTCTGGAGGAGCTGGCACTGTTTTATTCAGTCCACCTGCTGGGCACCCAGGATAGTCTGTGATTCAAAGGATTGTTTACCATGAACCACACATCTCTGATGGATGTTGATGACTGACGTTATCCTGTCGCATAGGAGCCTGGCCGAACAACTGTTAATCCCATTTAGGGATGTGTGAACTGAGACTACATGGCAGAAGCCATGTAGCTAATATATGCATAGAACAGGGTTCAATGTAGACCCTCTAAAGGGTCTTTCTACAGAGTCTTCTACGGAACCATGATGTCTTAACATTTTGGCCTCTGTTTTATCTGCATCTTGTATCCTTAGTCTGTCTTCATCCTAGTCTATAGTATCACAATGAAACTTTTTCTGCTCCATTTGATGGCCTCCAAGGCCTCCATGTTTAATTCTCTTTGAACAATTCTTATCATTGAATGAATTTCCTTTTTCAATACAGAAGTCAAACACAGGGCTTCATGCAAGCAACTTAGAATATGCTAAACCCAGCCCTCAGGAGATTAACAGTTATCACGTGCCTTTTTTAAAAAAGTATCTCATAAGTAGAAGTTTTGTTGTTGTTGTTGTTTTTGCTTGTTTGTTTTTAACCATATAGGTGGTGTCAACTGCCTGGAAGAAAGGAGACCCTCTGAAGAAGAAAACGGTGGAAAACTTACATGGGAACAATGCAGCATCATGCTAGATCTCTTCTGACTGGTCCCAGTCAGTGCCAAGCCGGCAGGCAACAAACAGGGACATCTTGAGTGTGATGCCAGTGATCTGAATGTGGGTCTCATAGGTGGACTCTGAACTTGGGGTGCTGTGTGTTTCCTTTTGAGTCCTGCACCTAATTCAGGAAGTTGTTAATGGAGCTTGACAAAGGTGACACTTTTTTACTTCAGGAAGCACACTGTTCACTATTAAGGGGGACCACAGAAGAGCTAAGGTGAATAATATTTACAATAATGGTTTCCCATCACTTCTGTTGAGGTAAAAATTAAAGTGCATGCCTAGCTGCAACAGGCCACCAATGCCACTTGTACTTATCCATGGTGGTCAGGCGGGGATGTGTTCCTTAGCTTTTCTCTATTACAGTGTGAGTAGCCCTTCTTAGCTGAAGTCCCTTTCTCTACTGAGACTGGCCTGTGTTTACCTGTACCAAGTCAGTTTTCCCAACCACGAGAGATAGCTCCCTCACCTGCCTCCCGGGATGCTTTAACCAGTGTTGTGTGCACACACGTGCAAGTCTCATGTCCTCCATGAGTTTGCAGGCTTAGCCTCACAACTCAGGCATCTTTGTTTGTTTTGTGTTACCTAGGAAAAACGTCGTTCACAGAAGTGGAGCATGAATCACTGTTGAAAACATTAGAAAATTCAGACATAATCACATTGACATTATAGGCCTAGAAACACTGAAGGAAGAATCAGCCAAGGACTTAGTGACAGGAATCTTCTGGACCTGGCTCTGAACTCCCGCTGCCAGGGGAAGCTGGCAATGGGACAGGATGTGGACCCTCTGGAAGCGTTTTTCCTTATCTCAAAAGTGCTAATGGGAAACACCTAATTGGGCAATGGCTGTATCACAGTGGTATAGTGCTTACCTGGTGTGGAAGAATCCCAATCCAGCACTGCAAAAGTTAAAACCTAATTCCTAATCAAAATGCTCACTGAAGTTCCTACCTTCATGCAGATGAGAACTGTAGTGATGGCAGCAGAGGGCTGGTAATTACTCGGGCATCAGGCAGAGATTTTCATCTAGAGAAGTTGCTGGTGATTTGTAAGAAGGGCATCCTAGTCAAAGCCGGTATTAGCTCTGTGACAATGCGCAAGAACTGAGTTCCACTTTTGTGGTCTCTGTTTTGTAGGAGTTTTGGGTAACTGATCACTCACTGAAGCTGGATATTAGACATTCAAACCCAAAGGATGCAGATGAGAAAATGAAACCTGTTTGGAGACCCTAATCTGAAACCCCAGGGGAAGACATCATGATGGAAGGCAGGAAGCAATTGAGTGAATGCCTGCATGGGTGTGCACGTGTGTGTGTGTGTGTGTGTGTGTGTGTGTGTGTGTGTGTGTGTGTGTGTGTGTGTGTGTGTGCCCAAAGTCAAGTAATCCCATATCTTGCTTCACTTTTCTTTGTAAAAAATATTGAGATACAAGTCTCCCAGTAAACAAAGATGACATGAGATTAAAATGTATTCACAAATCCAAATTGATGAGGTTTTCCAAAGATGAAATGTAAATACTGCATGTCCTCATCACCAATGAGGACATCCCACCCACCACTTTAGAGGGAGGAAATTTTGGGCTCCAGTTCTCTCTCTGTGGCTTCCTTGAGCAGCTGATTATCTCAGTGAGTCTAAATTTTTGCCATCCAGAGTTGAGAGGTCTTCCCTCAGGGAGAGCAGGGGATGCAGGGAAGCCTGGTCTGAGGCCTCTACAAACTGTCAGACAGCTCTCACATCCTGGCTAGTGCTCTTGTTGCTATGCATCCATGCTGCGTGTCTTTGGGGAGGGAGCTTAGGAGGCAGGTGTGGGGTAATGGGATATGCCTCTCAAGAGGCAACTGTCTGGGTAGTGATGTTCAGACATTAGCTGGCAGGGTGGGGGTGTGGAGGGAAAGCGAAGGTGGCATCCTTCATCTCTTCACTGACCTGCAGTGAGAGTTTTCTGGCCACCCGTTTCTGCTTTCTGGAAGCTGTTATCTCAGGGGAACAGGGGTGCAGCAGAGGGGGTGGGCCTTGGGGTAAGTCCAGCTACCCACCCCAAGAGAAGTGTCCTCCTTCCTACAAGTAAAAGAGGATTTACTTATGGCAGGAGGCCAAGGGCTGATTCTGAAACCCAGATGCTAGAGCTAGCAGGACCAGAGATCCGATTATAATTTAGATCCTTAGAGTCACTGGGGATAAAGGGTTCATATTTTATAGTCCATTTACTAAATGCCTAAGATTGCCTGTGTATATGGCATTGCTAATGGGTGGCGAGTCTAATGCTATTGTTTGATACGGCACTCCCTTTTGTCCAACCAGTAGATACACATATTTGAAAGCTACAAGCCTTCTTCTCCTTTCTATGCCTTTCCCTGCTTCATCATTGCTTCATCAGAAAATGATTATGAATTATTAACGACCAAGTTATGGTTTCACTATGAAATGTTCTCATAGGCTCCTGTGTTTGAACACTTGGTTCCCAGCTGGTGACACTGCTTTGGTAGGTCGTGGCACCTCAAGGAGACAGGCCCCACTGGCAGAAGTGGGTCAGAGCTTGTGCCTTGAAGGTTATACCAGCCTCCAATGCTTGTTTAGAGTTCTCTGCTCCTGATCCAGCCACTGTCACACAACCCTGCCACCTTGTCCCCTGTAATGATAGACATATCCCTCTGAAACTGTGAGCCAAAAGATAGCCTTTTTATAACTATCATATATTTGGTCACAGCAACCTAGAAGTAACTAGCACTGGACTCCGGACTGTGCAGGTACTAGAATGCAGATGAATGACATGCCCTGCCATCTAAGAATTTTAATAACACTGAGCAAAGGAGAGCCATGGGGACTCTGGCCATGGTGGCAGAACTTGTCTCTAGCTGAAGCCAGGGACATAGGGCTCTAAGCCTCTTGACCACAGACTACTTCTCAGACACTGAAGCCTATTAGGAGGCTTGGAGATGAAAGTAAGCTAGGCAGGGCCATCTGAGCTCCAGAGAGGAGTTGCCTTGACCCGGATGTACAGGGGGAGTGAAGAGATGCTGTGTGTACAGGGGAAGAGAGAGGGGGAAAGGGTGCTTGCTGTTGCTTCTTTCCTGTGCCTAGCAGTGGAAACCCCATCTGAAGTCAGGTGACTACTGCTCCAGCCTTGTACTCTAAGAGTGAGGAGGCTGCAGGTGAGTCAACCTCTTATCAATGGGGGGATTCCCTGCATTCCCCACATGTAAATGAAATGACTGCAAACTGGGTAGACATGTGCTGTGGTCTTTCTACAGCTTACTTCTGGGTCACTTGTCAGCCTGGTCTCGAATGGATTTTGGAGTCATAGTGACTTGCATTTAAGCATAACCATGGTCCCCTTAGGAGGTTAAACCCTTCAACTAACTGACTTAACTCCTTTGATTGTAAAACAGGACTAATGTTGTAAGTAATAAACTTTCTGGAAGGATGGCTTGAAGTGTTTCTCACCAAGCCCAACCCAATAGGTGTGGGAAGGACAGGGCTCCATGTCTGCCCTTGGGTGCAGGGCCAGAGGTGTCCCCTGCATCTCATTAAGTGAAGGTGATATGCAAGAGGATGTCAGTTTGCCCAAGCTGCTGGATGCTTTCTATTATTACAGAGCAGGTGAGGGCTTAGAGGTTCATCAATTCAAACCTTTTATTTCATACATCAGAAAGTTAAACCGCAGTGTAAGTTCCCCCAAGCCCAAGTCCATACTGCACTGAATATTCTGCAGGGCACATGACTGATGAGAATTTTGTGATTATAGAGATTTGGATTATTGCAAGTCTAAAGCCAAAACTATCTTGGGGAGCCTTGAGCTCCTTTAGTAGCACTTCTCACTTCTACTAACACAATTTTGACTATCAAACGAAACCTTTGGGATGTACTAATGGACTCCTGACACTCACGACCTCAAAGGCTAAGTATATCATCAGAAAGCCTCTGAAAGCTACAGAAGAGTTCCCAGCTTGTTGAAGCCTGCCAACCTAAAGTCCCCATCTGTAGAGGAACCTGTAGCCACGCCTGCTCAGGGGCTGGCTACAGGTCTGCCTGACCACGCCTATGAGGGCGTGGTCAGGGTGACGTAGAGGAGAGGTTCAGTGCTGTGTTTCACTTTCCTTTTCCCTTTTCGGCTTGCGTACAGACTGCTGGCTGGGCTAGGTTGCTCTGTAAGTAAGGCTTTTCCCTATTAAATACCCTTATATTTCTACTTGGCTCCGTATTGGTAATTTCCCACTTTATCTGGTTGTCAGGAGCGGGATATTGGAAACCTACACCCCATTTGGGACAGGCTGTGGGTTCCACCCCGCCTGCAGCCTAGGCCTGGAAAACTTCCTCTCTCCACAGGTGCTCCCGGCTCCCAAGTGACCTGCTGACCTGCTGCGCCACACAAGCGCATTCCCGCTGCTGCTGAGCTGCTCAGAACCATCCGCCCAGCTTGGAGACAGTTTCTAGCTGCCTAGAGTCGAGTAGGCCTCGGCTTTCAGCAGGGGCTTCCCCTGATCACTACTGCCGTAAAAGTAAAGCCGCATCTCTTTCAGTGGTTGCGGTTGCGGTAGCAAGGCCGTATACTCTCTAAGATAATTGCAGTCGCTTTTGTGACCTCTTTCCACTGCTGACTGACCGCTGCTGCCAAACGCTGCACGGAGTAGCTGAACGCCTGTGTCACCTGCTGGTCAAAGAGAGTTACTGCATCTGGAGTAGAAATCAGGTAAAATTATGGCGGAGTATTTATCACTTGCTAAAACTGGTAATATTTTTGCTTATTACATGAATTCAATGTTTGAGGAGGATGCTAATCTGCCATTACAGTATCCATCTGTAGTGTAGCTGGTGTCTTGATGTGTAACCTTCTTTTGTTGTGTAACTATAAAATTCATGCAAAAACTTCCATGGCTCTCGGGACAACTGAAATCCATGCTCCCTATCATATCTATTCTAGCTGGCTCAAAATAAGTCATTTATTATCCTTTTTGAGATGAGAGCTAAGTTTTCTGTGTCTTACACCAATACCACAGAGATGAAGCTGAATGGATGTCTCCAGGTCCAGAGATTGGCTTCTGTCTCCTTCCCCTGATTCCAGCATCCTGGTCTTTGTTCTGCCTCATGTCATCTCAGCCTGCTCCTAGCCCTAGTCTTGCGTGCCAGCCTATCCTGGGTGGCCGTGGGCTGCTCACTGGAGCAGAGAGAAAGGGCTGGAGAGAGACATGCTGTGGTTGCCCCGAGGAGGCATCAGGGACAGGACACTGAGGCGTTCTGGCAGCAGTGACCCACTTAGATAGGGGCTGCTGCCATCATGTGTCTTACGACTGAGCAGGCAGGTACCGTGGGCTTCTACTGTGAGAGGTGCGCATGCTTAGTGAGGCTGATCATACAAATGGGGAAGGGGAGGGAGGTGGAAGGAAGGGAACGGTGACAGGGAGATGGAAAAGGAGAGAGAGGGGAGGGGAGAAGGAGCTGGGCAGGGGTGGGAGGAAGGAGGGGAGGAGAGAAAGGGAGAGTACAAGGCAAAGGCTGACCTGAGGGTGGCTGGATATACAAAATGCAGGACCTCAGAGGGCAGCCCTGGCTTTCCCGAAGGAGTGACAGTAAGCCTTGGTAATTCTACAAGAGCATGTAACATCTTAGGGCTAGATGCCAGCCATCTTAAGGTGTCCCTTCATCCTCTCCAGGGACAGAGGGCCAGGAGGAAAGCTGCTAGCGTCCAGCAGGTGGCAGCAGTTCCCAGAGGGACTGCTCTTCCAGGAACACCCTGGATGGGGTTGCCCTCCGAGAGCCCAGCACGGCATTCACACTCCCAGGTAGTGTCCCAGTGGACAGAGCGCAGGGGTGGGGGTGGGGGTTCCAGTCGCTTTACCGCCCTCCTCACACTTGCACAGTGCATAGAGTATACTTCTATGGACTTCAGTTTGGGGATGAGAAAGATGAGGTCATCAAAAAGACTCATTCCCATGGAAGGATGCTCACAACCCCCTTTCCTCTTCACATTTAAAAATGCTAGTGGCAGGCTGTAGTGGTTCATGCCTGCAGTGGTGCATGCATTCCTGTAATCCCAGCACTGTGGAGGACTGAAATTTCTGGGCCAGCCTCCCCTGCCTCAAAAATAAATAAACATAAACAAAAAAGCAACCCAGAGCACGGCAGCCAGCTTCCTTTCCCTTGAGCCAGGACAACCTGTGGAGCGGGGCAGTTGGATGCCTACTCTGTGCTCAGTCCCTCAGCCCATTGTGACTCCCATAAGCTGCAGCACTGGCTTCCATAGAGGTGGGAAGGGATCAGTCAGAGGCAAGGGCAGGAGGTACCACCCATGACCCAGGGATGAGATGGTTACTAGAGAAGGGGCAGAGGAGGCAAAAGCAGAAGGTACGTGTGGGGGGCACTGGGTTTCCTGCAAAGCAGTAATTCTTCAATATGCAAAATTCTTGAGGCCCTTTGGATATGCATCCTGACACAAAGCAATTCAAATGCCAAGCCAATCACTTTTCCACTCTCTCAACCCAGGGGGCACCCTTGTGCAGTTACGGTTCTTATTTGTAGATCAACAGATGCCACAGAAAAGGCTTAGTTAAGCCGGAAGTACCCAGAGGACACATCACTCAGAAAATGGGTGTTTTACTGAGGGATAAAGGGCTTGCCAGGACTTTGGCCAACGTCAATAGTTAGAACAAAAGACAGTCAGAGTACAGGACTGGCAGAAGGATCTGAAATGGTAAAGGAGGGGCGTGGTGGGGTTGAGATTTAGGTCACTCCTCAGTGATGCACTCCACACAGTGAGACACACATTTAGGATATCCTACTTTTAGTATTCCCAGGGCCAGCCTTCCCTTTAACACAGCTGGGCCTCTGTTCATTGCCATGCCATTCCTTTAATGATCTTTCATGCTATTTGCAAAAATACAATTCAATGTTGTATTGTTTGTCTAAGCTTGTTGGCGTTCTCTCTAGGATACCCCCTCTTCCTCACCCACTTGCACAATACTGTGATGGGGGATGTTCTTCTGTGTGCTGCAAATATATGTTTCTCTTATTGGTTGGTGAATAAATTCTGATTGGCCAGTAGCCAGGCAGGAAGCATAGGCTGGGCTACCAGACTGGGAATGCTGGGAAGAGGAACACAGAAAGGGAGCTGCCTAGGAGATGCCATGTAGCCTCTGCAGGAGTAACATGCTGGAGCATGATGGGTAAGTCACAGACTCATGGCAATACATAGTTTAATAGAAATGGGTTAACAATTAAGAGACAGCTAGCCAATAAGAAACCTGAGCCATCAGCCAAACAGTTTATAATTAGTATAAGCCTCTGTGTGTTTATTTGGGACTAGACAGCTGTGGGATAGGGCAGTACAGAAACCTCCATCTACAATATTGAAAGGTGATCCCATGAGTTAAAGGGGTAGGCATATCAGAACCTCCTTCAGACAACTCTACTGTCAAAGATTGTGTATTACAGTCTGCCTGCCTTGAGAAAGCACACTGACTTCCATTATGGCCCAACCTACCTCTTGGAGTTTATACTACATGCTTCTTAGAGGGGATGCATATGTCACTGCCTGGAGCAGGCTAGTTGGGAGAGAAAGGGAAGCACAATGGAGATGGTCTTGTCCCTTTGGCTTTCCATCTGACTAGAAGCTTTAACATTCCATACCTATGCTTCTGCGTGAAGAGGTGAAGGGGACTGAAGATGTAGCTCAACTCGCAGAATGTTTGTCTACTATGCTTGAGACCCTGGGTTTGATCCTTAGCACTACATAAGAGATGTGGTACATGTTTGTTATCCTAGGATCTGGAAGGTAGAGCCAGGAGGGTGAGAAGTTCAAGGCCACCCTCAGCTACATGGAAGTTAGTCAACATCTGGGTCATCCTTCAGGCTTAGGTCAGCATCTAGGAACATCTATATGGTTCCCCTGTGTTTAATTGGACAGAGTGATCGGAGGGCCTCTAAGTGAATGCTACAGACCTTTTCTTCCACGTGGTGATAAACACATTTCCTTTAAGAAGCAGTGGTATAAACTTCTTGGGTTAAGTCAGACTGTAACAGGGTCTGTAACAGACTGTAACAGGTCAACCTACTGAAGTGATTACTTGTATTTGTTAGACCCCCGGAAAACTCAGGTATCCGGGGTCCCAGGCCACAACTGGTAACCCCAATCACCAGGCAGATTCGAGAGCTTGATGCAAACTGCATGAGGCTTTATTGTAATTTAACGAGCTAAACCCATGTTAGCTCGGGTCTTTCACCCACCCGCCATGGCGGAATGCTCCCAAAAGACTCTGAGAAGCCACAGGACCGAAATCTTATAGGGCAGTGTAAGGGTAGTGTCTAGGGGTACGCACAGGCTCACGATTGGTGTGCCTCCAGCCTTGGAGGGATTGCCCTGTGTTGATTTGGCCAACTGGTTGTTATGACCCATAGGCCCTCCCAGGGTGGTTGCTATGCTTGGTGTTATTGCTGTGTGCTTGTCTGTAAAGTACACCCAGGGTTGTAAAGCATAGCGCCACCAGCTAACTTCTGATTGGTTCCTTGTCACGAGGCAGGCATCTGACTTTCTAGTGTCCAGGACAAGGTCATAGAAGCACGTGTTCGGCCGCTATGACTGCCGAAAGGGGAGCTGGTCCCTTCATATTCTATTAAATTAAATATATTAAATAAAATTCAGCAGTCAGATGTTGGGGTAAAAAACCTGATCGATCTGAGAAGTGGCGAGAAGCGACCCTTGACTTCCTTTCTCTCTCCTTCCTCAATCCAAAAAGGATTGTGAATCTTTCAGAACTGATCCCTACTACTTCCTGTGTCTCTATGTCCTTGGTCCTGCAAAGCCTCTGTGTAGGAAGAAACCCTGATTACAGGTACATAGCAGGGGTTTAAGAGCCAGGGAGGCCAGCATGCAGCCCTCTCGCTACACTGAGCTGAAACTGGGAAGCATTTCTAGGTCCGTCCTGATCAGGGTGCAAACCTGGTCACTGGTTCCCTTGTGTGAGTATTTTCCCCTAATAAATTACCGGTTATTAACATCTCTCTGACTCTACTTGTATCCCTCTTTACCTCTGTGGCTAAATTTGGTCAGCTAGTAGCTAACTCTGCCCTCTGATTCATGGTAAACTTTATTGTCAGTCTTGGGAGTGTCAGAGTGTGATCAAAATATCCCACAACGACCTGCTTTCTCCAAGAAGCCCTAAATGACACCTACTGGGAGCCTCTGCATCCCCACTTGTGGGCCTGTGTCTGAGTGATGTCAGAGAACTGTGGGTGAAGAAGAAGGTGCCCCTGGGAAAGAGAAGATGCCCCTGGGAGGAGAACATGCCCCTGGAAAGGACAGAATGGGTATTTTTGAAGGGAACAAACTCCCACCCAGCCCCCTGCTTTAGCAGACATGACAGGGTGCAGAAAAGACCCAGCATGAGATAGGCCTCTGACTCAGCAAAATGTGCTAAGCTTCCTGACCTTGCTCGGCCTCCTAGTCACTAGGAGATCAGATACCCTCCATGTGGTAAGGAACTAATCAGAAGATAGCTGGAAGGCTCTGGGCATGCTTTATGGTGGTAGTGGCATGATAGTGGCATGCATAGCATAGCAACCACCCTGGGAGGGCCTATAGGCCATAGCAACCAGTTGACCAATCAACACAGGACAGGTCACCCAAGCCCAGAAGTGTCCAATCCTGAGACTGCTCCAACCCCCCTAGACACTCCCCTTGCTCTACCCAATAAATTCTCTACCTTGTGGCTCCTTCAGGTCCTTCTTGTTCCCGACTGCCATTCTGGAGGGATGGAAGACACGAGTTAATACAGTTACCTTGTTAAACAATAAATGACTCTTGGCTTTGCATCGAACAGGTCTCTTGGTGATTTGGGGGTTCTGAATTTGGGCACAACAATTTTCACTAATATTTGCATGTCCAGATTCCTCCATTCATTGTGTTTACCAAACTCTGTGCTTCATAAAGACACAGAAAGCAAGTGTTCAGTACAGACAAGTAGAGGAAACACAGTACATAAGCAAGGCCCAGCCTGGGGACATTCATAGCTTTGACGGGGGATGTCATACAGGGACAGGACCCCAGCCATGAAATTCTGTGTAGCCGAGACACCAAGGTTCTTTCACCTCAACATGCTGAAGTCTTGGGGTGAGGGTTACAAACTCAGGCCTAAAATTTGATTGATCTTTGTCTATGCTAAAGGATGACATTGGGGGCGGAGGTTCAGTGTGCCAGGACTCCACTTTTCAGAAAAATTAAAAGGCAGAATGCAAAGCCCAGGGCTGAATGAAGCTACACCAGCCCCAACTCCTGCTTGGTATAGGTGGTAGTTTCTTTCTCAGGGCGGTGGCAAGGAAGTACCACGGTCCCAAATAATTTGTTCTGGGGTTTTCTGATGGCCTATGAGGAGATCTACCCTCCCAACCTAGTTTCAAGGTGAGGTACTCTCTCATATATATCACTGGGCCAACAGCAACCTGAGGTGTGGGCTGACTGTAAAGAATGTGAGCGGCTGTGACCTCTGGTTCTCCATCCAAGGGCTTGAGCCAAACCCAGGGAGAAAGATCCAGGTAATGAGGCAGGTCCTTAGTCCAGACCTCAGCCACACTCCCTACCCGGTGACATGACCATCTCCCAACAGTGTCAAGGCAAGTAGAGGTCAACATGGGTGGGGTGAGTGAAGAGTGCAAAAATAGAAGGTGTGCCAGGATATCACGTGATAAGCTTTGTGAAGAGGTGCCTGCATTTCTCAGAGAGTGGAACCCATGTGTGAAGGACATGGGCATTGACTTCAGGTCAGGGAATTCCTTATAGGAAGGAGGAGTTGAGTGAAAAGGGCTTATAGACAAATGTTTGTGCTAGGTGCAATTTCACTCTGAACAACAAACCCCAGACCAAGTGTGTCAAGTTACTTTGCCCCAGTACCTTAAGTTTCTCCAACTGTTGGGACCACCAAGGAAGAACCACTTTTGCATAGTTCCCCGTATCCTAGGTTTCTCCAACTGTTGGGACCAAGGAAAAGCCTCAGTTTCAATTCAGCCTCCAGTTAGAATCTGAGACAAGTTAGTCATTTCTAGAAATTCTTGGTGAGCTGCACCCCTCCAGCACCAGGCTCATGCTCTGAGAACAGCTGCTTTGCTCTACCTGATGCTCAAGGCTCCATTGCAGGCTCTCCATATGAGCTCCTGCCCTGATTTAATCCTGTGGTCCAGGTGGGCCTCTGTCTCAACTGGAGAAAGCACACCTTCCTGGTGATGGTTCCAGGAGAAAGTAGTTCCTGATGTTGGAGGATCCCAGGGGTGTTCTGTTTTGACCAGCAGCTCTCAGAACAGGGGAGGCGTTTGGCTGCATACAAAACCAAAAGCCACCTCCATAGTTCCCTGCCTGGCTGGTGCCACATCCAGCCACCCTGCATGATCAAGAAAAACCATTCTGCTTTTAGTAGCCCCAGGGTTTTCCCTGTGGATATGTTTGGGTTCCTCAGCCTTCATTGCTCTTAACTTTAGGTTTTGTTTCAGACCTCCCAACTCTCTGGATCTGTTTGCTCTTGTTGGGGGTCTAAGAGAAGGTAGGGGGCATTGCCATGTGAATCCCTAGTAGTGACTTGATAAGATGAACCCTGAATTGGAGTCTAGATGCCAGAGCTAGAAGTATTTACGTCCTGTGACCTCAGATACTTCTTTGGGAACTAGGAAAGGCATTCCCCAGGAGCCTTCTTATTTAGAAGAATTTCATTAGGAAAAAGTTCTATAGGAAACCAGAATACCAGAGTGACCAATTCCTGGCCTTTTTCTTTTTATGATCAAGTGCTCAGTAGGTCTTTGCAGTTCTCTGCTCTTTTATCAGGGGTCAGGGAAATTCTGTGCACACCGTACACACCCAGTAAATAGATAGGAATGTAGGAGATGAAGGAATGAAGAACCCTGAGAAGTGGGTGTGCAACCTGAGAGCAGGAGGCGATTATAATTAGAAATCCAGCACTGGTGCTGGGAACGCAGCAGAAGGGCTGATTCCCTGTGCCCTCCCTATCAGACACACTGCAGGCTCCAGACAGCCTGGGCCCCAGCCAAGACTAGAACTCTGGCTTGAAGTGAAACCCCGAGGGGAAAGTCATCCATCACAGAAGGTAATGGTCCATGGAAGGATTTGTCTCCCTCCTTCTCCCCCAATCTTCCTGGCTGTTGGGAAAGAATCTGACTTTCCCAAGAGAAGAAATGCCATTTTTAGAACCCTTTGCTAAGCTGGTGCCAGTACAGGGCATTCTGCATGGGTCCCATACTTAGGTATGCCATAACATTCCGGGACTGGCCCCAGACCATCCGTTGGTACCCAGGTCTCACTGTCTCTTCTTCCAGGATCAACCAACTATGAGGTCATTCCATAGCATCCCTGGCTTCCTACAGTAGGCACAGTGCTGGCTTTCTCAGATTACCCACTACCGTTTCCAGTGATAAAGAGGTCTGCTTAAGAGTCATTACAGGGCTGGGGCTACAACTACCTGTAGAGCCTTTACCTAGCAAGAGCAAGACCTTGGGTTTGAACTCTAGCACCATACAAAAAAAAAAAAAAACCTTTAAAAAGTAAGCATCAGAAATGCTATTTCTCCTTTTCCACATCTACTTGTGTGTGCTCTATATACAAGTACCAAGGCATATTCACAAGGCTTCTTTTTTGTTGTTCATTATTTTTTTGCTGTTGTTTTTACATTCCAACTAAAGTTTCCCCTCTCTCTCCTCTTCCCAGTTTCTCCTCCCAATTCCCCTCCTCCCCAACCCCATCTACTACTCCTCCACTGTTTTTCTTCAGCTACAGGTGGGTATCCTAAGGATTAGTGGTTTGTTTTTTTTGTTTCGTTTTTTGTTATTTCTGTTGTTTTCATTTTTGTTTGCTTTTGGAAACATGTTTCTCTTTGTAGTCCTGGCTGTTCTGGAACTCACTCTGTAGACAAGGTTGTTGTGGAACTCAAGAGATCCACCTGTGTCTGCCTCCCAAGTGTTGGGATTAAAGGCATGTGCCACCACCGCCCTCACTCACATAGCTTCTTAAGACTTGACACTCAGAACAGTAATATTGTGATTACCCAGAACATTGCTAAAATTTACAGACCTCAGGTTGTAGCTCAGAACCACTGAGTCAGGATCTGTGTCATAACAGATTACACGGTGGTTTTCATGCTCATTGAGATTTGCAAAGTAGGGCTCTAACTTGGTGGCTCTCAAAGAGGACTGCCATGGCTCAGCAGCAGCAGCAGCAGTATCTGGGAATTAGAGATTTGTGATCAGAAGCTGGGCATGGCACACACACATGTTATCTACACACACACACACACACACACACACACACACACACACACACACACACACACACACACACCCTGGGGAGGCAGAGGGCCTCAAATCTAAGACCACCTAAGCTACATAAGAAACCTGGTCTGGCCCTAACAAAAAAGTGTGGGGATCGGGAGGTGGCTGGAGGGGAAGGTATTATTACAGGAAGGGCAGACTGGCTGTGTTAAGTCCCACCCAGAACTTCGGAATGAGATGCTCCAAAGACAGTTCTACCAAATGTGCTTCAGGAAGCCTTCCATAGGGCTGGAGAGATGGCTTAGCAGTTAAGAACTCTGGATGCTCTTCCACAGGACCCAGGTTCGATTCTTAGCACCCACATGGTGTCTCAGAACTGTTTCTAACTCTAGTTCCAGGGGATCTGATCCCTTTTTCTGGCTCCAGGCATGTATCACTCAGACATGAGCAGGCAACCCCCCCCCAAATAAAATAAAATAAAATAAAATTTCTTCCAGATGGTTCTGATACTTGCTAGCTTGAGAACCACTGATTCGGTGGATGCTGTCATTACAGTATCATCTTAGGAGCAAGGAGAAGCATGTGAGTCAGTGTGTGGCCCCACCCAGTGCTCTACTTCGAGGTGTGCTGTGGTTTGGGTCCAGAATGTCTCCAAAAGGCCCCTATATTAAAGGCCGAGAGCCCTTAGGAGGTAGAGCCTAGTGAGAGAGGGCTACAGCACAGAGGTGTGTCCTTAAAGGGGATATTGAGATCCTAGCTCCTTCCTTTGCTTCCTGGTTTCTTCTCTGGCTCATGATCCCTGTCCATAACACACCCTGATGCCACATGCCCAGAGCAGCAGGCCCTGAACTTCTGAACTTCTGACATCCCCAGCAGCAGAACAAGCCTGATGTCTTTAGAATTTATTTGATTTGGGTATTTTGTCAGTGATAGCAGAGCTTTCTTCCTTTAATGAGAGCATCAGAACTTGAGAGTAGGAAGACGTATGTCTCTGCATTCCAAGAGCTGAACAGATGTAGAGGGAAGTCAGGCAAATCAGTGTGTTGACCCTGGGAGAAGAACCCCCAGAAGAGGGTTCCAGCCCACCTTGAATCGTTTCTCTTCAGGGAGGGGCTGGACAATAACGTTGAGGCTGAATGGGTCTCACCTGTGAAAATGGTTCCACTTCCCTTCTGTCTCACAGTGCTGTCCTTCTGTCCTCCCCACCAGCTCACCTCCAATTTCACAGCTCAAGGGCCAGCCTGTGGCCTGAGAAAGCTAACTTCCCCCAGCCAATCCCTACCTTTCACATGGTCGGGAGCTGTCCCCAGAGATCTATCAAATGAGAGGCGTTTGTGAGAGGTGCCAGCTCTTTGGCTTTTCTCCTGTGACATTTTAGGGTCCACTTTGCCCCGAAAAATGAGACACCTCTTACAGTGTCTTGCTGTTATGCCAGGGTTCTCCCATTTTCTGACGCTTACTCATAGCATTTGCAGGGGGGAGTGGGAGTGTCTCACTGTGAGCTGGTCCTTACCAGAATTAGTTAAATGGAAATCCTGTGGACCAACATTGACTCCAGGAGCCCAAGACCAAGTCTACATTGCTCTCTTCCTTCATCACGTGCTTTGGATATTTGTAGACACCAAACTCTTGATTAACATAGCCTTCTTCCATCCAGCACCCCAAGCAGAGAAAACCTGTTTTGCCACTTTTCGATGCTGGAGAGAGATACCACCACCACCACCACCACACCACCACCACCACCACCACCACCACCACCACCACCACCGCCGCCGCCACTGCCGCCACCACTAGTAATAATAAATAATATAGCTGAGACTGTTGTCCTTTGTAAATGAGGTTGCATCACCAGTGTTCTTAGTTAGGGTCACAGCCTGTGCTAGACTCAACCTCAATCCTCAAAAGTCCAATTAACAGACAAGCAGTGATGGGCAGAGGAAGGGAACTCATTCAGTGTAGCCACACTGGGAAAACAAGAGGCCAGTGTGAGCCCTCACATCCATTATTTGGGTCCTGCAGTGAAGTTTAAATAGAGGGTAGGAGGTGAAATATTCAGGAGCAAGCAGTCCCAGTAGAAGTGTGACCCTGCCCATCACTGAACCCTTCATTATTGTCTCAGCTCCAGTTTCTCCTGCAAGGCGGCCTGACAGGTTGTCAGAGGGTGTGGGATTTCTGTCTGAGGGACAAAGTTTCTCTCTGGCTGGGGCCAGGACTCAGACTTTGACTTCTTCTTCAAGACTCCTGGAGAAATTCTAGCAGCTTCAACTGGTGGATAGGCAAAGGCACAAATGGCTCTCTTTAGAATGGCTCACTCCTGCCTGGCTGGTTTCAGCAGGGGCTTTCTATTTCTTGTGCTAGAAGGTCCTGGTTTAGTACTGGGTGTATAGAGGTTTGCTGCTCACATTAGTGATGTCTCCAGACATTAAGGCTGGCTCTCAATTTTATCATCATTTATGACACCTATGGATTTACCGCCTTCTTTCCAGTGAGTACAAATCATGTTTAAGTTTTAAGCCTCGTATTATTTTGTTAGCATTTCTATATGCTACAGTAAATGCTTGTGTTAGCTTAGCCCACATTATCCTTCAACTAAGCCCCAGGTGGTGGAGTTTCACTATTCCTTTTAGATGAGGAAGCCATTTATTGGTTACTGGAGAGGATGCTTTATTATCTCAGACTCTTCACTGGAGTTTCAAGGATGCTGAACTCAGAGCCAGAGACCCCAGGCATCCTGTTTCCTTTCTTTGCCCAGCTCAACTGTGAGGGGAGGACCAAGCCACTAGGGGGCTCCATTTCTAAGATATTCCAGTGTGAGGTTTTGGTGTCCCACCCTCTCTCTCCCCAGTCCCTCCTGGGTTAGCTGGGTCTGGTCTGGGTCTGTCTGTGTTTGCTGTTTCCCCCAGGGTGAACCAGAGGTGAATAAAAAGACAGAGTTGGTTAGTGACTTCCTTGGGGACAACGGAATGCAAATAGCTATTTCCATCTGCAACCACAGATCTTGTTTAAAATGGTTTCAGTTTTCTGCCGTGTTAGAAGATAAATCCAGAAGTTGTGTCTATGACTTAAGACCCTGAAAACAGAAGCATTAAAGAGAAAAGGCAGGCAAGGGATGAGACTATTTGGAAGTTTTTTCCTTCTTAGAGAGATTTTAATGTGTTTGGCCATTTACAGAGAAGGGAAACCCCAGCCTTACTGATGCTACATTTCCTTTTAGGCTTCGTGGTATGTGGTTGTTGTTTGCAGTGCTGAACTGACACATGAAATTGGGATTTTTAAGATCCAGAGGGAAGGAAGGGTTAGCACATTAGAGTTCTCATTTCCCACAGAGACTCACAGATACTGCCCCAAATTAAGATTAAATATTAATCTAGAATGACTAAGGCTATCCTAATGCACAGGTTATATTTTGAACAGTTTAAGTATGTTATCCAATGTCACAAAGATTACTAGGGAAAACATGAAAACAGTGTAACTGTGAGAGTTAGGAGAATGAAGGAAAGCAAGAATGAGGTTGTAGAATCCAGTGCACTCCTCAACTATGACATCAAGCAGGCTTAATTTCTGTTAAAATCAGCTAAATTAAGAATAGAAGCACAAATATTTTGTTTTCTGCTTTGCTGGCCAGTACAGGAAGAATAGAAACTCAGAAGTTCATGAAAGCCACTTCTGAAGCGCAGAGGACTATTCTTTATCCATGCCTTTTTGTAAAATAACAGTTTAGGGATTATGTGTGCTCAATTATTTGTACAAAAATAAAAGCCATTTGACATGCCCAAGGGGTCAGAGATAATTATGTCCCAGATCTGGACAGAGCAATGTTTTGACTTCTAGTCCTGGCCAATCCATCTTCTTAAGCAGGAGAGGTCAAAGGTCAGCAGATATAGGCAGTCATGTGACAGCTGGTGGGTGGAGCCAGAGAGGAACCTTCCCCCAGAAGAGAGGGATCATGAGCATACACACACACACACTCTCTCTCTCTCTCTCTCTCTCTCTCTCTCTCTCTCACACACACACACACACACACACACA